>NC_136980.1:21052438-21134133 GCF_032717465.1 Coenobita brevimanus
CCATTAGTGTAGGTCTAGCTATTTGTCTCTGTAGGATTTAGTATAGGTTAGCGATTTGTCTGTTAGTTGATTAGTTTTAGGGTCTTTAGATTACTTTTTTCTTTATAATATAAGGTCAAAAAAAAAATATATATAACAATTATATATATATATATATATATATATATATATATATATACTGTATATATATATGTATACTGTATATATATTGTTACGGAACAGAGAAAGATAATGTACACTTTAAGTGAGAATACTAAAAATCACTACTGTCCCGTAAAGTTCCAGGTTCAAAACAAAAGAGTTAGGTAAAATTACAAGTTAAAGTTTAATGCTCAAACTAACAACAAAACATTCAGGACTCATAAGGATAATGTAATAGCAAAAAACAGGTTAAATATATGGTTAACTGCAATAGCCTCTATTAACACGAAATTAGCAAGAGTAAATTTATCTAAGTCAGCCCTGATAAAATGAAAATACACCGGGCACTGCTCAGTTAATGCAAGATAAATTATTACAGATACAAACTATTATTAACAATTGACTGACGTAAAGAACCTTTACATAAATTACAAAAATTTCACTAGGCCTACAAATTAAACTTATGTTACACAGTACAAGAACAAAATGCAAAAACACTCATACTCAAATTACACAGCTGCTAGATGGTTGGAGACTTCCTGAGAAACTCACAATAATAATAACTGTACAGGGGAGGACAGAGATGCGAGCAAAATGAGGAGTAGATCTAAGTGGCAATGATGCAGAGACTGAGCTCATTATATAGGGGCCAGCAGAGCTTGATACAACTTGTAAGAAGGACGCGCAAATGAAGCCATGGGGACAAAGCTGAAAATCCCGCACTGAACAACAGAAAGGACGACTTACTCTACTATAACGGTAGAAGGGGGGGACTGAGGCAGAACACGCTCGTGATCAAACATGCAGCATACTGTGCGTTAATATTACACAAAGGATGATGAAATCATAGGCTATGTAACACCTCCCCACAAAGAAAAAAGAAATTTACACAGGAAATTTCTTATTACTCTAAAACAATCTGTATATGGCATTACAGAACATGCAAAAGTCTTTCCTAATGTTACAAAACATGAGATCTCCCTAGCACGTTCAGTCATAGGTACTTGCCAGTATCCCTTTAACAAATCAAACTTACTTATGTACCTAGCCTTTCCGATCTTGTCTATGCAATCTTCCACGCGAGGGAGAGGGTAAGTGTCTGTTTTGGTTATCTGATTAACACGTCTGTAGTCAATGCAAAGCCACTGTGACCCACCTGGCTTAGGGACCAAAGTGACAGGAGAACTCCACTCGCTCTGGCAGGGCTCAATCATCTTGTGGTCCAACAGGTAGCCAAGCTCCTTCTGGATGAGAGGAACTTTCACTGGGTTCACATGGTAAGGAGGCAATTTAATTGGCTTTGCGTCTCCAACATCGACATCATGCATCAACACAGTGGTTCTTCCTGGAGTGGCATGGAACACTTGCGGGTACTCCTGCAGTAATGCCGAAAACTCCTGCCTTTCCTCGGGAGGTAGATGAGAAAGCTTAGTCTGGAGATCATTCATGATATCAGGATTCTTCCCCAAACTATCACTCAGGCTCATGCTGCATGGGAGAGCTTCACTTGCAGACTCGGGTGGAACAGCTACAGTGCAGACTGGATTATTTTCGTCCCGCCTGTGATATAACTTTAGCATGTTGATGTGACATAGTTGCTTGCTCTTTCTACGATCTGGTGTGGTGATGACATAGTTGACATCACTGAGTTTCTTCTCCACGAAATAAGGACCACTAAACTTGGCTTGAAGAGGTTGCCCATGAACTGGTAGTAGAATCAAAACCTGATCTCCTGGCTGAAAGTGGCGTAACCTGGACTTCTTATCATACCAAGTCTTCATCTTCTCCTGAGCAGCTCCTAAATTCTCTCTCGCCAGCTGTAAAGCAGTGGACAGCCGTTCTTTGAACTTCATCACATACTCCAGCAGGTTGACGTCATCTTCCTCCGACAGCCAACATTCCTTGAGTAGCTTAAGGGGCCGTCTTACTTTATGGCCAAACAGTAGTTCAAAAGGTGAGAAGCCCAGTGATTCATTTGGAGATTCTCTTGCAGCAAATACAACGAATGGAAGACCTTTATCCCAGTCTTTCTGATGTTCCAAACAGTATTTCTTGAGCATCGATTTGAGTGTTTGATGATATCTCTCCAACGCTCCTTGGGTCTGGGGATGGTAAGCTGAAGACGTGATCTGGGTGATGCCCAACTCTTTCAGAGACTGCTTGAAAACATTTGACATGAAATTACTTCCTCGGTCTGACTGTACCTCCTTGGGCAGACCAAACTTTGTGAAGAACCCTAGCATTTCCTTAACCACGTTCTTTGCTGAGATATTTCTAAGTGGAATGGCTTCAGGATAACGAGTAGCCATATCAATCAGGGTCAACACATAAGAAAATCCTGAAGAAGTCTTAGGAAGAGGGCCCACAATATCCACCAACACACGAGTGAAAGGCGCCTCAAAAGGAGGAATGGGAACTAGAGGTGCAACCTTTTCGGTCTGATTACACTTCCCCACAACTTGACAGGTGTGACACGACTTACAATACCAAGAAACATCCCTGAAGATACCTGGCCAGTAGAAGTGTTTCAAAATGCGTGCCACAGTCTTCCTGACTCCAAGGTGTCCTGCCAAACTGGAATCATGAGCCATTCTAATGATATCCTGCCTACAAACACGAGGGATGACAACTTGATGTACAACCTCCCATTCACAGTCGGCTGATGCTGTTGGGGGTCTCCACTTCCTCATAAGTACTCCTGACTTTATATAATAACAAGTAGAAGCACCAGCTGACTCTTCCTCACTGCAAGCAGAGTTAGCTAGACCTTTCAACTCAGGGTCAGCAACCTGCAACTCAACCAACTCTTGACGAGACAAATTATCAACACTACGGGGTACTGCCTCATCTGGTGAGTGGTCCAAATTAGCAAGAAAAGTGTCAGCTAGGATAACATCATCATCATCATTATCCTCTAAATCACCAGTAACTTTAGACTTAGCCCTAGTGACAGCACATGCAGGGAACACATCAGGGACATCACAATCCTGGGACGCAGCCACTGGCTCACTAGACAACTGAGGAGCTGGACACACTTGACTTCCACCAATATCATTTCCAAGTAAGAAAGTTACACCTGACATTGGGAGTGTCTCAACCAACCCAACCATAACGGAACCATTAACAAAACCAGACTCTAAATTCACTCTGCACAGAGGGACAGAGAAGTAATTATTCCCTACACCTTGTAAGATTACAGTTTCATCAGAGGACTTAACATTAGAGCCTAGAACACTGGTCAGCATAAGGGATTGGCAAGCACCTGTGTCACGATATATTTTAACTGATTTCCTGTCATTACTGTCCAGAGGACTGACAAAACCATCAGACAGGAAATTAGCACATGAACTCTTGAGAGTGTCACCCACGTTACTGCTCAAAAGAGGAGCTCCATCATGAGAATTTAAGTTACCCCTCAAAGCAGGTTCAGTTAACTCAGTTAAAGAATTCTGGGAACTCTCAAGAGTGGACACTAGACCAATTGACTGAATATTTAAAGACTCCTTTTTGTTCACATCACGCTGTCTCCTGAAACATCTCTCCGTAGTATGACCAAGCTTACTACAATAAGTACATTTACTTTTCTGAAATCTAGAGGTGAAGCTGGTATTTACTTCCTGAGAAACATCATCTTTATTCTCTTTCCTGTTACCTGTACTCTGAGTAGAGGCAACGTACTTACTCTCAGCTTTCCCTTTTTCTTTAGAATATCTCTTGTGAGTGAGAACATATTCATCAGCTAAAACTGCAGCATCAGACAAATTATCTATCCTTTTCTCATCAAGATATAGGCTTACATCTTTATAAATAAACCTCTTGAAATCCTCCAGCAAAATCATCTGCTTAAATTTGTCAAAATCAGAATCCACATTCTTAGAATTTAACCACTGCTCTAACAGATCTTCTTTGATTTTTGCATACTCAACATGGGATTGCTTATCTTGCTTGTAAGTTGTCCTAAATTTTACTCTATAGGCTTCAGGAACAAGCTCATAGGCCTTAAGAATCAAGCTCTTAACTACATCATAATTATCAGATTGATCCTGAGGCAAAGATGCATAAGTTACTTGAGCTTTACCGGTGAGAACAGTTTGAAGGAGTACTGGCCAATACTCCTTGGGCCAACTAAAACCTGTAGCTACCCTCTCAAACAACTGAAAATACTTTGTTAAATCAGATTCATTAAAAGGAGGGACAAGTTTAACATTTTTAGCCACATCATAATCATCAGAGCTAGATGATCCAGTTCCACCTTGTTTCATGCGATACTCATGGTCTGCCTGAATCCTGGCAAGTTCAATTTGTGCCTGAGCCTGTACCTGTGCCTCTTGAATACGAGCATTTGCCTCATTAACACGAGCCTCTTGCAGGGCTAGCTGTAACTTAGCTAATTCAATCTGCGTTTGCTCATTTGGAGGAGTTACATTAAACAAGCTTTCATTAATCATATCAACAATTTGATCTTTAGAATGATGAGAGCGAACAGCAATTCCCAATTGTTGAGCAACAAGCTTAAGTTCATTCTTTGTTCTGTTTTCTACATCACACACTGTTTGCACATTTGACAAAAAATCCTTGCCTTCATCAAGTGTAGTATAGTAGACATCATGAAAAAGTAACAGTCACAAAATATCAAGCAATATCCTTATGATAATATCCTGAATATCCTGATAAGAGGTCGCCAAATTTATGTTACAGAACAGAGAAAGATAATGTACACTTTAAGTGAGAATACTAAAAATCACTACTGTCCCGTAAAGTTCCAGGTTCAAAACAAAAGAGTTAGGTAAAATTACAAGTTAAAGTTTAATGCTCAAACTAACAACAAAACATTCAGGACTCATAAGGATAATGTAATGGCAAAAAACAGGTTAAATATATGGTTAACTGCAATAGCCTCTATTAACACGAAATTAGCAAGAGTAAATTTATCTAAGTCAGCCCTGATAAAATGAAAATACACCGGGCATTGCTCAGTTAATGCAAGATAAATTATTCCAGATACAAACTATTATTAACAATTGACTGACGTAAAGAACCTTTACATAAATTACAAAAATTTCACTAGGCCTACAAATTAAACTTATGCTACACAGCACAAGAACAAAATGCAACAACACTCATACTCAAATTACACAGCTGCTAGATGGTTGGAGACTTCCTGAGAAACTCACAATAATAATAACTGTACAGGGGAGGACAGAGATGCGAGCAAAATGAGGAGTAGATCTAAGTGGCAATGATGCAGAGACTGAGCTCATTATATAGGGGCCAGCAGAGCTTGATACAACTTGTAAGAAGGACGCGCAAATGAAGCCATGGGGACAAAGAGCTGAAAATCCCGCACTGAACAACAGAAAGGACGACTTACTCTACTATAACGGTAGAAGGGGGGGACTGAGGCAGAACACGCTCGTGATCAAACATGCAGCATACTGTGCGTTAAAATTACACAAAGGGTGATGAAATCATAGGCTATGTAACAATATATATATATATATATATATATATATATATATATATATATATATATATATACACGTGTGCATGAAAGTGTGTCTGTATTTACAGTATGCATGGAAGTGTGTGTGTGTATGTATGTATATATACATATATGTTTGTATATAAGTGCATATATGTTTATATGTACATACATATATATAAACGGCCCTAATGACCAGGGGCTTTGGCCCCAATGGTCGATAGACAAAAAAAAAAAAAATGCCACAGGCTCCAACAGCAGTAGTTCAGTACAGGGAGGACGTTGCCCAGTGAGTTGTTTTTCCTATGGTCAGCCTTAAGGTGTACAGTACACAAGATCAGCTGAGGCGAAAATAAACACTGGCTCCTTAAAATCCACCGTCTTTATTTTCCAAATAATTCCACTTAATGCTTTACAACTTCTCTTCACTGCTTTCACAAGCACTGGAGCTATACAGACATTATTGATTGCAGTTACACTTAATGTTTAACAACACTTCACAGTTATTACACTTAATGCTTGACAACACTTCACAGTTTTTCACAAGTACCAAAAATAATCTTCACTGACAGTAATTGCACTCAGGTAGACCTTTGTCCACCCTTTTGCCTCAGGTGGACCTAGGTTTACCAGACCCAGGTCAGAAACAAGGTCAGAAAACACACTTTTGTTTTATTTATGACAGATCCAAACATGGTATGACATTCTTCAGTGTATATGCAATACAGCCATGTAGATAAACTTAATTTTTTAATTCAGTATATATTTTTACCAATTAAAAAAAAAAAAAACTTCCTTTTTTAAATATTCAGGGGAAAAAATGAAAACAAAATCTGATTGTAACTTTGTGTGGTGCAACTGGCAGTAGCATCATGGAGCTTCATGGTGTGATGTTGGGGTGCCTGAAGCTGCGACCTTATTTGCAATCAGGGAACAAAATAAAGCACACAAAAAAGGTAGAGGTGGGTCTCACAGACCCCTCCCCCCCTATACACCGGAAACAGAGAAGAGCTCGAAATTACCCTTTCACCTCTTACATGGGTACAAAAAGTCAGGCAGCTACTGGGGGTACAGGGTTCCCGGGTGTTTAGAAGGTAGTTTACTAAACAAACTTTGGGGGTGGGGGTCTCAGAGACCCGGCTTTACCTGAGCATGGTTAATGCTCGCCAGCAACACTTCACAGACTTCAATAACAGCACTGCATTACACTCAAAATGAACTGGAAACCAACTAACTTTCACTCAAACTGAACTGAAAACTGATTAAACTCGTAATAATCTCTACCCCATCTTCATATACTAAGTCTACTAATACCAAGTCGTATCACTTCCAACTAAAAGGGGTCCAAGCTGGCGCAGGGGGCGGAGCATCGGAGTGACGTCAGCTGGCACAAAACCGAATTTCAGTTGATGCCTAACCGTGGTGGTGAGTGGATGTATGCTGCACTCTCTAGATCATGACACATTTTCAGTCCGAAGTGAGGGAAGGGACTGAAATGTGTGAGAGAAGGTATGGAGGTGTGAGGGAAGGCATAGGGATATGAGGGAACCTACTGCTATGTTATACAGTTAAATGAGTCCGCACTTCATCCCCTTCTTCGTTTTCCCTTGTTATAAATGTTTATTTGATTCTGACCTTTTATACATTTTCTGTTACTTAAGCCGACTGACATCACACACAAGCCACTCCTCCCTGCGCCCTGAGGTAAAGTGAACTGACTTGGTTCATATAAGCTTACATTATATGCGAAACTTTGAAAGACGTCTAAATTCAACGAGAACAACAGTTGCCAACTCGGAGATATGAAAAGATGCCAGAGTTGTCTCACATTACATAACACTCTAAATCATTTACCGTACGAACTTAAATTACATAATTTAACAAGCAATCACTTAAATAAAACATTATAAAGAAAAAGAGCACAAAAATTAATGAACAACTTACGAAACAACTACGCTCACAAATAACAGGCAAAGTGGCAACTCTGACTCGTACCGGAAATTACGGTACGAAAAACGTTGAGAAAGATCTCGGCTACCTGACTGGCAAATCTCACTTCTTAACAATATTATTGTGCTCATTTTAGGTGACAAGTGAGTGAAAAGAAAATTCTTTTTGAGAATTTTCGAATGACCTCTACAGATCACTGGCACCAGTACACTTCCGTCCATATCCGATATCCCGTTATCAAGAGTAAATATTGGTATCTGCTCTGAATTGGAAATAAAAAAATGCACAAATCAGCGATACATCATTTCGGCGAATCGTATCGGTCACAGCACCCATGGTAGTAGCAAAAATGAGAGAGAGAGAGAGAGAGAGAGAGAGAGAGAGAGAGAGAGAGAGAGAGAGAGAGAGAGAAAGAGAGACTGTTAACCTACGTAACCTCCCCCTGCCATCAATTTTCTGTTGTATTCAGTCGAAGAAAACCATCATCTACCATCTCGCCTTTCTTTACCCGTCTTCAGTAATTTACCACTTAACGACAGAAAGTCACCATCACACATTTCATACCTAACTGCTCCCATCACTACTGACCACGTAACCTAAAAGCACATCATCATCATCATCATCATTATATTCAGCGTCTCCCATATCTCTTCTTTAACGACTGAAAATGCTGCATAATTTAACTCCACGTCACCATCATCATCATCATCATCATCACCCTACATTTCTCGCCTCTGCCCGTCACCAATAATTATTCACTACCTAATCGACAACTTGTCATCATTACCATCATCATCACCATTTTCACATCTCATTTTTTTTTTCACTATCTACGTTACTTATTCGAACGATATAATCATCATCATCATCATCATCATTACTGGGAACCGCTCATCATTTGAGGTCATATTCTAGATGGGACTGGAACATTCACTCCAACGTCTCCTCAGTGATCTAGTTTGCTATAACACCTTACCATTCTCCTGTATACGAGTACTGTCTGTATAGTTAGTATCTCGACGGCGCATGCATACGTAACATACAGACGATATTGAAGTGTAATGTTGAGGATAAATAGCTAGGCATGAGGCGTTATGAAATCTCCTGTGCCTCTCAGCATACAATCTTTTATCCTATCCATAACATGTTGTTCTTTTACACCCATTATGTCATTAAAAAAATCATCATTTGTAAATATCTGTAAACATCTTGACTTATCTTAACCCAACAACACGTCCCCTATTTTTTTTTACGGCAACACGTACGGGAGTAATATTTTACCCCAATTTCGGGTAATAAAAAAAAAATAGTTCTACTAAATTTTTATTAACCTAAAGGTGTCATATAAAAGTATAATGCTTGAACTTTCATTTCCATCTCTAAAAAAAAAAAAAAAAAAAAAAAAAGAAAACATGATAGTAAATGGGAAACTTAAAAAAAAAAACTCCATAAGTGACCAAAATTGTACACGCTTACATACGAGGGTGAAATTTTACCCCAGTGCACTCCTAACACTCACACTAATGGTCACAGCACCAAACACATACCTCTCACCCACAGAGCAAACACCAAACTGAAGCTATAGCCCCACCCAGCCTGGTCTCTCTATGGCAGCAGTGCCACCAGGAGAGGGGAGGTCGCAGACCAAAATTGTACACGCTTACGTACGGGGGAGAAATTTGACCCCAATGCAATCCTAACGCCCACACTAATAGTCACAGCACCAAACACATACCTCTCACCCACAAACACCAAACTAAAGCTATAGCCCTACCCAGCCTGGTCTCTCTATATCACATAGAATGTCACATGATCAAAGACTGCGTGGGGTAAAATTTTGCCCCCGGACGTGTTTTAGGGTTAATTTCTCTCTGTAAACATAACCTAATCAAGCCACTGAAGTGTAAATAAAATACCTCTAGCCTGTCTCACCAGTTCTCTGTAAACAACAAGTACTCAAGACACAAAATTATTTTATCTTTTCACTCAGTAATCATAAGCACTTCTGCAAGCTCATCAAATCCGACCTTTTAGGGTCAATGTTTCTCTATATCATATTAAGGCAGTGATACACAAAACTACGAAATTTGGGACCAAGTTTATGATCTGTGTGTGTGTGTGTGTGTGTGTGTGTGTGTGTGTGTTCTTGCTCTGCCCAAGTCCTAGAATGAAGGTGACGATCCACACGTCAGAACAAAACCTTGTTTTAATTTGTCTTATAGAATTATGAAAAGGCATGTCTTAATCAGGTAATAGTGGTGGTGATGTTAATTGTAGTTACTGTAGCGGTAGAGTGAATGTGACTACAATCGGTCCCTTAATCACAGATAATGAAGAGCGCACTGATGAATAAACTATGATGGTGAAAATTCTTACTCTTTTTTCGCGTCAGTATTTACAACAGAAAATATACATGCGATTCCTGCTATTTCCCCCATTTCTATATAAGAGGACAACATAATCACTGACATTATAGTTAATGATCATGTCGTACTACTTGCAATTAGCAAATTGAAATACAATAAAACACTGGGACCGGACAAAATACCTCCAGGTGTATTGAAGGAACCACAGAATGAAATATCAAAGCCTTTATCTGAAATGTTTAACTTATCACTTAAGATCAGTTAGGTGCCACATGAATGGAAGCTTGCTAACGTAACCCCATTACTCAAAAATGGCATCCGAGCACAGCCAGAAAACGACCGCCCAATTAGTTTAACATCCGTGATTTGCAAATTCCTTGAAACTGTTATCAGAGACAAGTTTGTGAAACACTTAGAATCAAACAATCTCGTCAAAGATTCACAACATGGTTTTCGTAATAACTGCTCCTGCCTCACGAATCTGCTGGACTTTTTCAATGATATACTGAGCATGTATGGCAACACTAAATCTGTTGATATTGCTTACCTCAATTTCAAAAGGCTTTTGTCAAAGTTCCACACAAAAGACTCCTTCAGAAGCTAAAGGCACATGGTTTCATCAGTAGTGTTCTCGGGTGGATAGAAAATTGGCTCACCGGAAGAAAGCGAAGAGTTGTAATAAATAGAGAAGAGTCATACTGGATAAACGTTACAAGTGGAGTGCCTCAGGGTTCACTGTTAGGTCCTATTTTTTTCTTAATATATATAAATGATATTGATGAAGGATTATGTTGTAAAATTTCAAAGTTTGCTGACAATACTAAAATAGGTAACAGAGTAGATACAGCACTGCAGAACCTGGCAATTCAGAATGATATTGATTAACTGTTTAATTGGGCCAAAGTTTGGCAAATGGATTTCGGTGTTTATAAATGTAAAGTGCTAAACATTAGCAGTAAAAATGTTACTTATAGCATGAATAATGTCCAACTTGATAAGGTAAACCATGAAAAGGACTTACGAGTTATAATATCTAACGATTTGAAACCAAGCAAACAATGTACAGAAGTTGTGAAAAAAGCCAGTAAATTAATAAGATTCATAGGTAGAGCATATGATTATAAATCCAGTAATCGTCCCACGTTGTATAATTACTTAGTGCGCCTGCACTTGGAATATTGCAATCAATTTGGTCACCATATTATAAAATAAAATATGGAAAAGCTTGAAAGAGTACAGCTAAGGATGGCAAAGATGATACCTAGATTGAGAAATGAACTGTACGACGAACGTTTAGAAGCCCTGAATCTCTTTACCCTAATTAAACGTGGGTTACTAGGAAATTTAATTCAAGTATTCAAAATATTCAAAAAACATGATAACATGGTTGCTGATAAATACTTCACAGTTGATCACTCGAATGATACAAGAGACAATGGGCATAAAATAATTGGCAAACGATTCCGGTTGCATGAAGCTAAGCATTTCTTCTTTAACAGACTTGTAAATACATGGAACAAACTGCACTCCAATGTGGTAAATTGTGATTCAGTACTAACCTTTAAAGGATGCTTGGATAAGCATCTGTCGTCTAACCCACAGCTTAATATGTTTACTCCCTAATGAAACACGTGTATACATTTTGTTTTTCTTTTTTACAGCCTGGATCAGTTTATTAAATGCAACTATAGTATATACATGCACAGACTACAATATGCACAGATAGCCCTGAGTTAACGGTCACTACTCATATTTTCGACCTGTGATGGGCTGTGAATCACTGAGGGTCCCTGTTAGTCAAGTGACCACCATCGGGATTTTTTTTAATGTACCAGGGGTCACTGCTTCAGGAGGTGACTTGTGTACTTGTCCTGCATGGGAAAGTTCCTTGTCACAGTGGAGTGAACGGAGCTGGGGCCTGATTGATTGCTACCTACCTTAAAAGTGCCAGGCAAGGCTGCCTTACCACCCCTGAACATCCACACTGTTCACTGTGTAATTTTCACACTGTGTCCACATACCTCATTAACTCAACGTACCCGCACGTAAAGTCATGCGTTATTAATTTATTCGATTATTCATTATACTTTACTACTTTCTCTTTCAGGTTTTTCATACTGGTAGCTTGTGGATAAAATATTATAGAATGTAACTTTTCCTTTTCAGTCTGTCTTACGAAATTTCCATGTCAATTTTTCCATGCTGCATGGTGGTTTTTCTTACTTTTGATGCCAGTTTTACCTAGAGGATTTGGAGGCAGGGAGAGCCTTATTGCTTTACTACCCTTATCTTTCAGCATGTTGAATTACATCTCGTAGTCATAGTCTACTCTGTAACAAACAGCCTCGAAAGAATCATGAGGTCTGTTGCTGTTTGCTTTCCTTTGTACTCCTTTGTACTAGAATAAGAAGAAATCAAGGAGAAAACAATGAAGAGAGAGAGAGAGAGAGAGAGAGAGAGAGAGAGAGAGAGAGAGAGAGAGAGAGAGAGAGAGAGAGAGAGAGAGAGAGAGAGAGAGAGAGAGAGAGAGAGAGGGAGAGAGAGAGAGAGAGAGAGAGAGAGAGAGAGGGAGAGAGAGAGAGAGAGAGAGAGAGAGAGGAGACTATTCCTTACTTTTTTTTTCAGTACGCTCACCTATTTGAAAGTATCCTACCACGGTCAAGATCAGGTAGAGCACCCAGGAAACGAGTACGTTTGTTGTTTATTTCGGTAGGTGAAAGCTACCCGGATATGAAAGTTAGAAGCACTCACATTGGTCTCTCCTTCCCTTCATCATTTAGCCAGTTGCTACTGTACGAGGTGGACCTATGTGCTCTCATGATTAAACAGCTTCAGCCTCCATAGATTTGGACGGGGGGGCTGGGGAGGTGTGGCCTGCGTATCTATGGGCAGGAGGTTGTGGCCTAAAATCAGAGTGGGAGAGGAGGGAGAGTTGGTGGAGGATTGCTTACACTACGCAGGCATAGTATTGGGCAGGGGGAGGAGGAAGAGGGAGGGGGATGTGGAAGGGGGAGGGGGATGTGGAAGGGGGAGGGGGAAGAGGGGGGGAGGGGGAGGGGGAGGAGGAAAGGGGAAGGGGATGAAATCCCCAATAAAAATCATGTTAAAGTTTATTCCGTCCATATCCGATATCCTGATATTGACAGTAAATATCGGTATCAGTTCTGAATTGGAAAAATGAAAATATCAATAATACATTGGTTTGGAGGATTATATTGGTTGCAGCACTAGAGAGAGAGAGAGAGAGAGAGAGAGAGAGAACGTGAAAGGTACCCGGGTATGAAAGTTGGTCAAGGCCACTCACTTTGGTCTCCCTTCGCTTGGGCATTTTCCCAGTAGCTACAGTAGGATGTGGACGTGTGCTCTCATAAGTAAACATTAACCTGCGTAGATTTGGACAGGGTGTGTGTGGCCTAATAAGTGTGGGAAGGGGGGAGTTGCCTGCGGGCATGCCCAATACTACACACACGTAATATTGGGCAAGGGGAAGGAGGAATGGGGGGAAGGAGGATTGCTTGAGGGCATGCCCATTACTATGCATGTGTAGTAATATGAATGCCCGGTACTACGCACGGGTGAGTGGAGGAAGAGTGAGGGATTGCTTGGGGACATGCCCATGACTACATGTGCATAGTCATGGGCAGGGTTGTGCTAGTTTCATGCTCCTTGCAACAACAGTTTTCTATGTCAGAGACAACCAAAATATTCCAGAGCTTTCTTACATTACGTGGGACTCTAAATGTTTTAGCATGCAAGGTGCAATTAATTCTGAATACAATATTACATAAGTATCCTAATCCAACATTATAGAGAAAGAACGAATAAGAATTAATGCATAACTTTACAAAATACCTCCGCTCACAACAGCAGGCGATTTGGCAACCCTGACTTGTAAATGAAAGTGCGAGAGCCACTGGGAAGCTTCAAGTATGACCCAGCTAATACTCATACTTCTCAACATACTGTTATAATTTTATTTTGATGAATGAAGGACACCCGTAGTCTGGTATATGAATATTATGCTAATATTAAATGAAGCACGCACAGTCATCTTGGATATCGAAAGCCCAGAAATTATTATTATTATATTTTTTGTAGTTGTTATGCTTTTCTGCCATTATTATCCTACCAGGAGCATAGAGACCCAGGTGTAGTCTACTCATTGTAGAAATATATTGGAAGTACACTAGCCGTTCTACCCAGAATTAAATGGCTTACAACAAGAAAATATGAAGAGGAGTGAGGAGCAGGGGGAGGGACAAGGGGTGTGGGTGGGGAAGGGGGATGTTGGTTGCTGACGAGGCATGCGACCTTGTTATCATTAGCCTTTCTGGCCCAGAACACAAAACAGACTGGGGGGGAAAAGTCGTCACAACAACAACACATGGACTTGCCACAAAGGATATACCAGAAAATATTCTCCCCTACCAATTCTTAAATTTTTTACCTGGCAGAAATAATTATGAAATTTTGGGTATATATATTCACGATAAAAGAATCTCCAGGTCAGTACTGGTGTTCGATTTTTTAATCTGATGGAAGCGATGAAAAAGACAGAGACAAAAAAGGGAAGAACACAAACAACTAATGTACACATCAGAAGTTGGATGATTATACAGTAGTAAAACGTTTTTGACCTTGCCTAAAAAGGATGCTGGGCACCCTCCTCCTCATCATCATAATCATTATCAATAACATCTTTATCAACGTCAACGTTAACGTTTGCAGGTTTATTTTCACTCAAATGAATTGAAGGACACAACCTCTCTCTCTCTCTTTTTTTTTTCTCTCTCTCTCTCTCTCTCTCTCTCACACACACACACACACACACACATATATATATATATATATATATATATATATATAGAGAGAGAGAGAGAGAGAGAGAGAGAGAGAGAGAGATAGGTAGATTTAGATATATAGGAGCCTCTGTGGTGCAGTGGTAGAGTGTGCGTTTCATACACGGGTGAGCCAGGGTTCGCGTCCCGCCAGGGTAATAAGCTTTGGGAGTGTTCACCCGGCCACGTACTGCACTGGCGGACACAAGGGGTGCTTTTTTTTTTTTTTTTTTTTATATGTCCGACTCTGGGCATAGGCTTCACATCCTGCTTTCAAGGCCCAGTAGCCCTCTGACGTACCGCACACCTCTACATATCACCACTTCGGCGCAAACACCCACCGTCCATACTGAATACATGCTAGGGCTGTCTCATACAGGACTGGTGTATTGGTATTAGCGGGGGTAATTTTACGACATGTCGGCGGGTCTTCTGGTAGATCAGTAAAGTCTGATTTTTATGAAATTCAAATCCTTAAACTGTTCCCTGCCTCAGCGGGATTTGAACCTGGGTCCATTAGGACTACAAGCTACCTCTCTACCTATTGAGCCACCGCCTCCCCCACTGGTTGAACGAGTGTCACTTACAATAAAGTATGCTTGGGCCCAGTCGGCCTGCTCGGGTCGATTACACTTGGTTTACAGGCTACACACACATCCAAAGCCACTCCAACATTACAATTACACTTACAAGCACTTCTCACCCTACATACAATCTCAACCAGACAGCCTAAGCCACTTGGTAGAGATGCATTGGCTGT
Source organism: Coenobita brevimanus (assembly GCF_032717465.1). NCBI lineage: Eukaryota > Metazoa > Arthropoda > Malacostraca > Decapoda > Coenobitidae > Coenobita > Coenobita brevimanus. The sequence goes on from NC_136980.1 coordinate 21,067,976, forward strand.
ATCGTCCCCACTTCTGTTGGGACAGGCCGGTCCTGCACTGGATAATCAAACGGCTGATAATGATATATATATATATATAGATAGATAGATAGATAGATAGATATAGAACAGATAGATAATTCTCTCTCTATCTCTCTCTCTCTCTCTCATAGTCCAGGCTAGAAATTATTAGACCTTGTCTTTTAACATATAGTAGTTTTCATGACTGTTTCTATACTATTTTTTTGTGCTGAATCCAAATATGATGGGTGCCAGACGTAAAACTTCGAGCGTTTTTGTAAAAATGCAAAAATCCAAATTTCCAGAACATGACTCCATGGTTACTCAACTGTAACTGGCAAGCCGTTGGTTCGTGCATGCAGGTGATGTGCAAGGATAAGGAGCACATCAGTGTCATCAGATACAACCTGCATTGCTCAAAAGCTTGCAGAAGCTTCGTGAATCATGTGATATGCCATGATGACATCTGCCTCCTCATGTGTTATTGCTGTCTGCTGTAGACCAACCCCAACTTCTATTGCATGTGGATCAGGGCCAGTCACGATGATGCACTTTCCTTGTGGGACATGGATTGAGCACAACATTTTTACATTAATCTGGGTGACTGTTCTTTGTTTGCACTTACATTCAACACGATGGCCTGTTTGGGTACAGGCGATTCTTCTGTCATTTTGAACACGCGACTCAATCCTTTCAGTCGTGAGGTTTGACAGCATGACTTTGTACTCAGCCTATGGTATCTGTTAAACACCACATGAAGGACTGATGCTGTCGCAGTATATCGCATGATTCTGGACACCGCAGTGCTCATGAACGTGAAAAGCTTTGCAGGTAATGCTGGCCAAGGAATTGTCCATAACAAACCTCAGCCATCTAGGAGTACCACCATTGGATGTTGACAACACCGTATTTCATATACCATCTGAAGTTTATTCTAGAGTACAGATTTGCTGCTTGTCCTCATTTCACCATTCTCCTTAAAGAAAGAAGTTGGATGTGGAGCCAGTTCATGAGAGAATAGTCTCTCTATGGAAATGGTCTGTGTTGATGATGCCATTATTGCAATGACACATGCAAAGATGAATTCAGTATCAACAATGATGTGACTTTGGTCAACCTTGGTAGTACGTGTCGTTGCAGCTGCTTTGGTCTTGACATTTCTTTTCAACTTGTTGTGGAAACCTGATGGCCTTTGGCATTCTGCTCTGATGTTTTGGGCCAAACTTAAGATGACCCGTACATTGCATTCATCCTCAGTGTCATCTACAATATAAGTTGATTTGCTGCTTTGCCCCGAAACAACAAGACTGATGCTACACCAGGAAATGACAAAACAATCAGTTCAGGATGCAGTTTCTTGCTGACAGCCTTCAAGAGAGAACGCCTTGAGTGCTGTGTTCCCACTAGTTCAATATACAAATTATACAGATCAGCACTATTCCAAATGTGTTCTTTGTTTGTGACAGTTTGTTTGACCAGATTGTCTAGTGCACTGTCACCTGCATTAGAAGTGGACTCAGGTGGACTGTTGGTGAAAAATTTAGCATGACAGTCGTTGTGGTAATGGGCGTCTGCTGCATGCAGACCGGTCAAAGCACAGTTAACTCTGAATGTCACATCTTTTGCCCAAACATCATATCTTTCACATGCTCGCCTTAGAATGGCTTCTTTTGATGTGATCTTTCCAACATCAGCAATTCTACAAACATATGATTCTTTCCAACGACTTGTATTCTTTGTGGGGCGTTCCCTGAGCATTTCTAACCACAATACAAACAGTCTTCAAGGAAGTTAAATGCATGACTTCCTCTCAGTCTCTTACTACTTGTGCCATCAGCTGGCTGCAATTTACGCTTTTTTAGAAATCGCTCTATATGATGCCTCGAGTTGTAAGTGCTGATGCAATTCTTGTGACAGGTGAATTGTGTAACACCTTCTGCAAGACTTTCACTCAAACCATCACCACGTTAACGACTCGCATTATGCTGACTCTGGATTCTTGAAGACTGGATAAGCTTCGACTTCTTGCTACCACATATTATGCAATCCATCACCGCAAGAAAGACAAAGACAAAAATTTACCAGCCTTATAATCAGAATTCAATTTTGAATGCAGCTATAAATTATAGCATCTTTAGTGTTTTAATAATATACAATAATGACCTATTTTGTAATAATAAGTAATACTGAAGTGTATAATTTAATTAATTTTACAGAACTCCATACAAACTTGTTAGTCTTGGCAGAGTTCTTGTTCTTGATAGGTATAAAAGGAGATTGCCAATGCCTTTTACCATGATTTTTTATACCTGTTTTAAAAAGATGTCTACAAAAACGGTCAACTTTTATCGTCTGGCACTCATCACATTTGAAATGAGCAGGTCGAAATTGTCTTTAAAATATATATATATATATATATATATATATATATATATATATATATATATATATATATATATATATATATATATATATATATATATATCCAAGTGCTAGGTTCGCTCAAAAACCATACTTTCCATCCGGGACTATCAGCACTGACAGAACCATCTTTACAGGTGATTTTATTGCAACAACGAATTGGTTAAACTTTAGTTTTTCATTAGCACTGAAGGACACCTCGTTATGAAAGCAATGACTGCGTATTGCTCTTTTTAACAGATAGTTTCTATTAAAGTATATTTCTCCAACACCACTCAACCAACAAGACACCACATTACATGGTATGCTCCTCCTGCACTGTCTCACCAATCCATGCCATGTATGGAATAATGTAGGAGGAATATTTAATTTAACCCTACACTCTAACAAAACCCTCTCTAATACATCACCCTCTGTCAAAATTGTATGCCTCTCGCTCTGTTTTATCATTCTTCACAATTTCAGCCCATCATGTCAACTCATTTCCATCAACCCACCCACTTCAGTTCCTCCCCAAGCAGCCACCACTTTTGCCACCCCACCGTAACTTCACATTCCCCACATTCCCACCATTATCTATCAAGTTAAACCCAGCCCCTTTCTTTCCAAGCAAACATATCTAACCTCATATTCCCATCTTTACAACTGAGTCTATCCTATCTCTACATTCCTAACGTAGAATAACTAACGTCTAACCACACATACCCTATGCAACTTAACTCTACCTTCCTATCCTAACCCAACCAACCTTCTCATCATGTGTAATCTAACTCTGCTTTCCTAAGGTTACGTAACTTACCTCCAACCCGGCTTTCCCCTTTTAACTTAATCCTACCAACCTTCGTAACCTAACCTAGCCAAACCAAACCTAGCTTACTTTCCTATCCTAACAATCCTGTTTAACTTAACTAAACTAAATTAACCTACCTGAACCTACCACCCCGTCTATTCTGCTGACCTTGATCTACTTTTCTAACCTAGTCTTCGTATCAGCTTTCTTACCTTATTGTACCTAACCCTGTCTTTGTAACCAAACCTACCTAACCTTACCATCCTACCTACCTTATCAAATATAAGTCTTCTTCCCTAAACTATTATGTCTCACCTAATCACCCTATCTGGCCAATCAAGCCCAACACTAACTTCCTGAGCTATGCTTCGTCATGTGATATATTACATTTCCGCTTTTAATATATATATATATATATATATATATATATATATATATATATATATATATATATATATATATATATATATGTATACATACACCCTTACCTTAGAAACCAAAGTTGAAGATAACCTTGCAATTGGAATATCTGTAAAATTGTGAAGGTTCTAAGATCAGGCAGAGGGCAGAAAACAGGAAAGTACGTAAGATTATTAGGGAAATGGCAAGCATTAACGGTCTTAAGGATAGGGAAGTGGGAGGATTAGGAATGTGGCAAGGACAAGAAGGTTGCTAGGTGAAGAGCATTAGGAAGTTTGAGAAGGTAGTACAGTTAGGAATTGTGGTGACATTAAGAAGTGGTAAGGTTAGAACATTTGTGATGTTAGGAAGATCGTGATGTTAGGAAGATAATGAGGGTAGAAAGGTATGGTAAGGTTTGGAAAACGGTGATATTATGAAGATCATAAAGAAAGAATGATGATGATATTAGGAAGATTGTGATGAAAGGAAGGTGGTGTCATTAACCCTAGAATGCTTACGTCGGGTTAATTTCCCTGTTCGGCGATTTATTTATTTGCTATTTTGTTATGATAAGAGCTTTGGAGTTGTCCTTCCCTATACCTTCAATCCACCCTACCCCCTACCTACATAGGTAGTGGTGTGGTTTCATCTCGCATTTATCACCATGATATTTGGGTTTAAAGTGTTTTTTACCCGACAAAAGCATTTGTGTTACATTTTTTTTATTTTTGTGTTTTCTTTTTTTTCCCAGTGTATAATTAGTTTCTGATTAAATCAAAGAGACTAAAGGGTGAAAACAATCTAAAAGAGTCTAAATTGATAAAAAATGTGTTTCACAGGTATAATGTGGATTAAGTGTTTTTTACCCGACAAAAGCATTTGTGTTACATTTTTTTTATTTTTTTATTTTTTTTTTAGGTGAATAATTAGTGTATGATTATATCAAAGAGACTAAAGTGTACAGAGACTAAAATAGACTAAACTGAAAGAAAATGTAGAAAAAAAAAAAAATTCTCCTGGCAAAAGCAGTACTGTGAGGATAAGAACGTAAGCATTCTAGGGTTAAGAAGGCGGTGAGGTTAGGAAGGTGGTGAGGTTAGGAAGGTGGTGAAGTTAGGAAGGTGGTAATGTAAGGATAATTTCATAAGGATAGGTGGATGGTGAGGTTAAGATGGGATGATGCTAGGAAAATGGCCAAGCTAGAAAGGTGTCCTAATAAGGATGGTGGTATGGTTAGAAAAACAATGAATTTTGGATGATACTGGTAAAGTGTGAGAGGAGAAAGTTAGAACTCTGAGGAAAGGAAGTTTATATGGTTAAGATTAATTCTGATGTAAGTTATTTTAAGAACTTCTCGCCGCAAAACAGTTCACAAATTAACCTGTTCATTTCATCACATTGTTTAATGGTAAGTAAATGTCTTGCTGAGTATTATTGTATGCACGAGTATGATGACGAGACTGAGGATCGTATTTCCACCGGCACAGAAGACTTTATAGCATTTTTTTTTTTCCAATTATTTGCCATATTACACCTTAAAATTTTCTTGCACCTTAAGATGGACGCAACAGACTGAATGTAATAAATAAAAAAGTATGTACAATTTATCCAAGTAATGAGGAGCTCCATTTTTGACGTTCCTTTTCTTCTTCTGCTTCATTTTTCATACCTCTTCTTCTCTGTTATCAGGTCTTAAGAAACTGCCAAGCAGAATACCTATTATCCTTCTGCTAATTCCCTTAAAATCATTATTTTTCAATGAACATAGCTAAAAGTACGAAAGAAAAAATAATGTGTGGCAGCGTATCCCTGACTTATAAGAGGACTGCCTGTATGTAGACCAGTTCATATATGTATCCTGCATTACATATCAGTGAAGCCACTGTTTGCCATTAGTTGATATTATTTCAGGAAATATTACGTCTTCATGGAGAACATTTTCAAAATCCTGTGTAACGTAATTAATTACGGCAGCCTGATTCCCAGATTATCCAGATGAACTGAATAATCAATAACTGAAGTTGCATGTAAGCATTTTTTATTTTCTGTTCAGAGACCGCATTCTCGTGGGTAAAAGTGAGATTTCATAGCACCCCTTTCTCGATGATTTAGTTTAATACACTTTGTTATTTCCTTGTTTGTTAACGAGCAAACTATGTTGATATTACAAGGCTTTGAATGACATGCAAGAAAATTTTAAGGTGTAATATGGCAAGTAATCAGCAAGAAAAAAGATGCTATGAAGCCTTCTTTGCCAGTGGAAATACGATCCTCAGTCTTGTCATCATACTCGTACATACAAAAATACTCAACAAGACATTTATTTACCATTAAAGAATGTGATCAAATAAATAGGTAAAATTGTGAACTATCTGTTTTGCTGCGAGGAGTTCCTAAAATAACTTACATCAAAACTAATCCTAACCGTATACTCTTCCTTTCCTCAGAGTTCTATATTTCACCTCTCACACTTTATCAGTATCATCCAAAATTCATTCTTTTCTAACCATACCACCTTCCTTATCAGGAATCCTTTCTAGCTTGACCATTTTCTTAACATCATCCCATCTTAACCACAAAAGACACCCAAAAACCTTTGCTGGAAAAAAAGTTTCTACCATCAAAGTTTAAAGGGTTACGGTTGCGAGAATACCGCTGAACCTTGAACCCGTTTTCTGGCGTTAAATGGTTTGGTTTGAAAACATCTTAACGTCATGTGACCCCTCAATTATTACTTGTAGCCTGGAGAGAATTGGAACAGATAATGATACACAATATCTTGTTGTTCTAACTTAAATATTACAGATTCACTCGAGACTTGTCTACACACACCACACTGCTATTGTTTAACGCTGCCAACCACTGTTTCATAGCAGTCAGTTATTGTGCTCAGTCAGACAGAGTGTGATGTATTCAACTGGTTACTGAGGGAGTGTTGGGTACGACAGTGGTGGCAGTTTATGCGATATTTACGTCTTTGAGCATTTTCATACCTGAAATTAACGCCTATTGTATGAAATTTAGCGAATACAGTAATGATTAGAGCTCATACGAAGAGACATGTCTTTTTGGTTTAGGGGATACATCATCAGATTCTGAAACAGTAAATGAAATGGTGAAAGCAAATACTACAGAAAGAATTACGATCCTTTCTGACGGTTATCGCAGGCAATAGCAGATAATAATTAAAAAAAAAATCTATTTCGAAAAAAAGAGCTTAAATTACATCACATCCAGGAAACATACAAGATTTTTTGAAATCCCGGGGTTAACTCTAGAACCAAATGTTGGTACGTGGTTTAAAGGAATAGAAAATATATCCACTGGCCCTAGGTGGACAACACTTGGTAGGTTTGATGTGGCCAGGGAATACACACTAGGTGGTGCTCATGACAGAATCGAAGAATTTATAAATAAGGCAAACGGTATCTGGGAAGATTTTAAGGCTGCTCTCCTAAACCCAGGATAGGTTATCAATTCTGAGATATACGAAGTAGGTGATGTGTGGTGTGGCAGTATCCCAGATAAAACAAATTCACGAAAAAGCAGCTAATCAATATTCCAAAAGTTTCTGTTGTACATGATACACTGAAGGTATGCACTAACTTTAGAAGACTAAGTAAAGAAAGATTAAATATAATGGACTACTGAAAGAGATAATGGAAAAAAAAATGCATTTTTTTTTTTTTGGGGGGGGGGAGAAATACCTCTACCAAAAATATGCCCCCCAAAAGAACCTTCTTCTTCATGGATATCCCTGTTCACCCAGTGGCAGTACGATGGACATCCCTGTTCCCCCAATGGCAGAACGATGACTGATGTTAACTGAAGTGGACTGGCAGGCCTGATAGTGAAGAAGCATGTGCATAAGAGACAAGTGAAATGTGACTTTTTTTTTCTTTTTTTTTTGGCGAGATATAGTATATTCCACATGGTATATTAGTCCCTTTATAAACCTTGTATATGTGAGTTTTATGTACTCTATGTACATATGTATTTATCTATCTATGTATTTATTTCCATATTTGTTTATTTGCTATATTTATATACATATTTATTTATTTTTTATTGTATGTACTGATAAACGTCATTTAAATGGTAAAAATGGCAACTGTTTTTAAATTACTGAAATTTGATTTATTTATCTGAAAAAATTATGCACCTGAAGAGGAAATTCATAATTAGTTACACCTAAATACACACAAAAGGTAATCTGGGAAGCTAAACACATTAGATAATCTGGTGTGCTGCCACACCCCAAGCATATTGCATGGTTGCACACAGTCAAAGGAGCACACTTATACGGCCACCCCATGTGGCTGCTCGGGGAACTTGGAAAATACATGGAATCTCAGCCCTCTGCCTTGACAGGAAATATAAGAAACTCATAACTTCCCAACAGGGTGGGGTCAGGTTCACCCCTTTTTCCCTACACAGGATAAAACTATACTCTCCTGAGCAAGCGCTCCAACCTTCCCACCTAGCACTGAGGCATGCATGCTGTAATTTGGGTGAGTGTATCACTGCTTACTGGTCGAGATTAGTGAAGCTAGCAAACAAGGTGGCTAGCATCAAACCAAGGTTTGTAGTATATGCTTTGTAAACCACCTTAAATACATTAATGGAAATGTCCCCCAGTCAACACGGAATCACTATTGATGTCGACGAACATGAAAATCCCAATAAGCTCGTGAATAAGGCCATTACTTTGACAGAACAGTGAAACTCTCTGCTTGCTGAGGACAATATGGCGAAAGAAAGGAAGCGTGATGTAGTCGTACAAGCAATCGTAGGTACCACTAAAAGTATTGTCTTTGTTAATAGAGAAAATACTGGGAAGTTCGCCGCAATGGACTTACGAAATTGCAGTAGTATGCAGTGATGCAGGCCATCAGGCATGAACCTGTTGCGCCTCCAGACCAACCTCCCGAGGCCAGTACAACAACTTGTCAGCAGAAGAGGGGAAAAAGCTCTGATGTTTCTGCTGTGGAGGACTGGGTCACATGGCAACACATTGCTTTACTAGACATCCCATATCGGGCAATGCGATGTGACCAATGTAAAAGTACAGCTCACCGTACCGAGCAATGCTAATTACGTGTGGAAATTTAAAAAAAATAATAAAACTATAATCGTCGCAACTTTGGAGAGCCCAATGGTGTGGAACAAAATGGAGCTGATGGTAGTCATGGCAGTGTGTGGTGAGAGGAGGGATTGTCTCATGCTACTGGATACAGGAGCATGTCGATCACTCATTAACCAAGGTACCTATCAGACTTTGCGTGAAGTGAGGGCTGAGCTCAGGTTGTATGTAGGTCAAAAGCTAGTGTCTGCAAGTGGTGATGAACTTGAAGTTGCAGGAATGGTTGACTTACCTATAGGGCTGGCAGGCTGCACCTACAAAAGTGAGATGATAGTAGTTAAGAATTTGACTTGAACGATATCAGTGATTCTAGGTTCCAATTTTATTTTTGCCCAGAAAGTATGTATTAACCCAGACCCGTTGTTCATCAAGATTGATGGGAAGAAGATAGAATTTCAGGTCGGGGAGAAGAATCTTTGTGTCAGTGATACTTCCGCCTCGACTGTAATTGATACCGGCATATCAGATGAATCTGAGTACAATATATCTCTGGATGATTATTACAAGTGTTACAGTTGTGATAGATCCATTCACATATGGAATCATTCGCTTAGAGACTGATATTTCGGGACGGACCTTTGGTTTATTAGTCCTCTGCCTGTGAAACCGGTCAGAGACTACAGGTTTGCGTTGTTCCGTCAGTATGTCAGTCCATCAGCAATTTCGTGTTTACTCTGTAACTTCCACATTCATGGACAGATTTTTATGTAACTTCACAAAGTTGTTCCCATACCATGACGGCGTGTTGTGCGCAACAACCAGCCATCTACATCCAAGGTCAAGGTCACTCTTAGGGCTCACACAAGGTCGGGTGCTGTCATGTTTAACAGCCATTCCTACTTCCGTGCCCTCTCTGTAACTTCCACATGCATGGACAGATTTTGATATGACTTCACACAATTGTTCCCCATATGATGGCGGTGTGTCGTGGGCAACAACCAGCCATGGACTCCCCAGGACAATTGCATATATATGGTTATCATTCGGCAGGGGACTTCGTATTGCATGGCAGTACTGAATGCATTTGTTCTCTCCTGGTTCTGGCAGTACTTTCGCCATTATGCTGTGGCCAGGAATTAGGAAAATGGTTATGAGCCAGACGAGAGGAAAGTACCAGGGTCTATGTCAGTGTTTCTTAACCTTTTTCGACCTCAGCACCCCCTGCAGTAAGGCCGCGCACTCCAGCACCCCCATACATCTGGTTACTGGGACTACAGTTGCTAAACTGCTACTCTTACTACACTACTATTACAAGGATAAAATAAAGTGAAGTACTCCTTCACAATTTATTTTATACATTCTCCAAAAATAAAATATCAGTGATGCCAATGCTAAGCAAAACCAATACAGCATATGTTGCATTTTCCAGCACCCCCTAAAATTGACTTCAGCACCCCCTGGGGTGCTAGCACCCCAGATTAAGAAACGCTGGTCTATGTTTTCCTGCATCAAAGCCAACCCAGATCAGATCAGTATGTCTGGCATGTACAGAGTGGGCACAGTGGAACAGTAAGCTGGGGCGAAAGTCAGGAATATGAGCACCCCAAGTAACTAGTGTACTACAGGAAGAAGAAAAGTTGGGGAGACAGTTCAAGATATAGACGAATTGTTTTCACGGGACAGTTGGGAGAATGATGCCCTAAACTGTTTTGTGCGAAAACATCCTCATGTGTTCTGTTTGCCTGATGAACCACTGAATACTATGCTTTGTTTCCTCCATCATATCTGTGCCACAGGGCCGGTCGTGAATCACCGTCCCTATAAAGTACCAGCTAAGTACCATGGACTCTAATACTACAACTTAATGGGTTAAGTGAGTAAAATGTCAGACGCCCCTCCAGAGCACCTTATTGTTCACCTTTGGTCCCAGTAGCTAAAAGAAAAAAAAAAGAAAAAAGAAAAATCTGATTGCAGATCTGTCTTGACTTTCGACACTGGAGCATGTAGATAGTAGTTGCCCCCTTCCCGTTACCAAACATCACGCACATCGTTTTCCAGTTAGGAGAAAACGCTGTAGTTTGGACTTATGTGGGGTTACCACCATGTACCACTGTATGAGAAGTCACGACCATTGACAGCATTTTCCTCACCTAACGGTCATTGAGAGTATAACAGTTTACCCTTTGGGTTGAAAGATGCCCCTGTTGTGTTCCAGCGCATTATAAACGAGGTCCTGATCGGCTTGATGGGACATAACGTGTCGATCATACTTTCCTGGATGGCATAATTGTCTATGGTAAAGATTTTGATTCACATGTACAAAATTGTGATGAAGTTTTGTGTAGGCTCGAAGGAGCTCAACTTACACTTAAGTTAGAGAAGTATAGGTTTTTAAGGCATGAAGTGTCACACCTAGGACACATAGTATTCTGCCGAAGGATTGCTTCTTCAGCCGATAAGGTCCGAGCCATAAAGGAAATCGCAGTCCCACTGACACTAAAGGAGCTCCAATCTTTTCTAGGATGAATTAATTACAACCGTATATTCATAGATGGCTTCTTTAAGATTGCTTCTCACATGACTGACTCGTGGGGAAAAGAAGGGAAAGAACTCTAAGCAGCAGATTGAGTGGAGCGCCGAGGCAGATGAGGCCTTCAGAATCCTGAAAAGTCAGTTAACAGACAATATGGTTCTTAAGTTTCTTTCTTTTGATAAACCGTTCTACTTGACGACGATTGCAAGAGGTGCAACAATAGGTGGAGTATTGCAGCAGAAAGGTGATGATGGATTTCTTAGGCCACTTACATATTTCAGTAGAACTTTAAATAAGACTGAAATGAATTATGCCACTACTGAGAGAGAAGCCTTGAGTATAGTGTACGGGTTACGAATATATCGGCCTCTTATCTTTGGATGCAAAGATCGTGCAGATGGATCACTGACCCCCCACATGGTTATTTAATGTTAAGGAACCGTCTGGAAGATTTGCTAGATGCCAAAGCCAGGTTGCAGAATATGATACTTATGTGTCATATTTACCCGGATATCAAAGTAAGGTGCTTGACGCCTTGTCATGTCTTCGTGGACAATAATAAGACAGTCTTGTCGAGGTGATATCAGCTGTCATCAATGTATCTATATGTACAGTAGTTATTTATCAGTACATCAGTCTGCATAGTTATTCATTTATTTGTCAGTCTTTCTATCTAAACCTCAATCATTCTGTAGAATTTTGCTTTATATATTTATCAATCATTCCACTATTTAGTCCTCTGTGTTAGAATTAAAAGGCATTATCATAAGTGTGTATGTGCTGGAGAGGGATGCTTTCACGGGGTGGCACCGACAAGACTGGAGGTCTCCACTGTCTAGTTTTAAAGACGTCACTATAGCACACACACACACACACACACACACACACACACACACACACACACACACACACACACACACGCACGCACGCACGCACGCACGCACGCACGCGCTTGCGCGCGCGCGCTGGACATTAGACAACAAAGGCAATCACGAGGTGACTTTGAGGAAACACCCCCTCCGGGAGTGATGGGAGAAGAAGTTGCCAGAGGTCAGTGAGGAATGGGTCTCAGGAGAGAATCTTGCTACACTTAGGCTCCTGTGATTCACTCTCAGCATGAAAATTGTTTGGACTATGCTCGGATAGAATAATAGAGTTGTCCTGACCACGGGAAGGTTAGCAAACAGCATGAAAAAAAAAAAATCAGGTGAGACAGAAAAGAAAAACTGAATTGGGAAGAAGAGCAGGAGAAAGACAGAAGAACTTTAAGAGAAATAAAAGGAAAAATAATCTCTGTGGGAAAATAGAGGAAACCTGTTGAAAAGAGACGTGAAGCAGCTTACTCATTGAGGAGCAGCGTTTGTAGGGGACGAGTAGGGAAAGAGTAGAGGGAGAGAGACTAAAGGAAGGGAGGGAGTAAAGGAAGCAAACGAGTCTGAGGAAGAGGAGGCGTAGGTGGAGTAGAGGCTGGAGAGAAATCAAATAGTGAAGAATGGGAAGTAGGAAAAGAAAGGGAGCAGAGGGAGGGAGAGAGAGAGGGGGGGAACATCTAGGATGAGGGGGAAAGAAGATGAGGCCGAGGATTTAAGACAATAAGGATAGTTCACTGAAACGTCATCACTGCTGGTGACGTCATTAAATCTTTACTGTCATGGGCAGCGCGTCAAGTGGTACCCAAAGTGGCCTCCGTTTCCCACAAATGGATCATTTTGTGCCCAGTTTTGTTTTTTTTCCTCTTGTCATTTAGTGCTATATTCTACAGTGATGTAAATAAAAAAGTAGATACTGTCCCTAACAATGGTGCTGCACATGATGTAAACATTCAACGACTTTATTAAGAAAAAGGTGAAATGCAACAGTGTTCTCACCTGTCAAGGTAAAAGATTATAAATTTCACTGTTGCCCCTTTACTTGTCCCTTATTTTGCTTAATGCAACTATTTAGTAAAAAAAGGTATGTGCTTTAACTTACCGAAATTAATAAAGGCAAAGTGAGCCACGTAAACCAGGCACAATTGTATGAAGTCACAAAAGAACTGCATGCACGCATATGCTCTGTAATGAAGCACACTGATAGCGATAAAATATAATTGATTTTTCACTTCGTTTAACTGAACTAAAACAATATCAGATTATGTAATAGAGACTTTATACGTCATCTACTCGCAAAGAAATCGATTTGTTGAAGTAATAGTTGAATAGAAAAGCAGGAAATGGATAGTGATAGTAGGATGCAGAAATTCCGTTGTGTACAGTATATGCCTCAGTTAAATACCCGGAAAACATCGACATATTCCTGTATACTCGACATAAGCTTCATCTTTGATGCAATAAACATAATCTACAAGCTGTACGATGTCCAAATTTGCCTTTTACTGCCATTTATGTACTTTACACAGTCGATGTTTATAACCATTTATGGCCTGTGGATTTAATACATATACAATTATTGTCATCTGCGTATTCGTCCAATCCTAGTAGTCTAGTCACACTTTAAGACAAATTGCCTAGCTTGGGTCAACAGACCTGCTTCATATATGTTATTACATATTTAACCTCGTAGAACTCATACTCCTCGGATTTTTTTTTTTTTCATGTTAATAGTTTTATTTTGTTTTCATATGCATTGTTTATTCGAGGAGTTATTATCCCTGGTGCTCTACTTGTTTCATAAGCACAGAGGTATTTCATTCATGTTGTTGATATATGGAGGGGACACAAACGTATTACAAACGTACATTATTGTAAACTCTGTTTATATCATATACAATTCTTCACATAGCCCTTCTTGATATAGTATTCTTGTGTACAGCCTGTCTCGGAAGAGCAGAGAGCAAAGTCTGGGGTAAGGTTCAGCTTGTCTTCCATATACATTGCATTAACGAGTCCACATTTTTCGGTGGAAACCTAAGCAACTATAATTTCTTCTTCCTTGTATGTCAGCCATGATTACTGCACCTCAGAACTGCACAATATCCATAGTTAAAAAAAGTTCACTGGTATACAGCCTCAGTGAAAATTACACTGCTACACAGTACAGATACACGCTGGGTACCTCTTAGTACCAGCTCAGTCATGTAAACAGAGGGGGCGGGCTGAGCAGACGACACCTGATGCACTGGGGGTAAAACATATGCTCGGTGAACAATCCTTATTTGTCTCTCATCCTTGGGTCGGACAGGAAGACAAAACAGATCAGAGAGAGAGAGAGAGAGAGAGATGACAGACTTCTTGATCTTGCGGTATGATCTTCAGTGCGATGACGTCACTGATGTCTTATTCTGGCGACCAAAGTTGTGATCTGACACAACTTACTGCAGACCTCCGAGTATAATGTGGTCAGTGAAGCTATACTTCAGCTTTTTTATCTTAACTGCACCAGAGGTTTGCCTTTTTGCAGGTCATTTCACATAGTTCGTAGGAAAATTGAGAATGCTACGGTACTACATCACTTTTACAACACTTTTTTATTGTAAACTCGCATTATAGTCTTAAGTTAATCTATTTGCTTTACCTCAGAATTCAGTACGACGAGTTAAAGTGAAAAACGTATAATCATATGCAACAATATTAAGCTCGTTCAGCCCTCGGCATGAGAAGAATAGTATTTTCCATGCACAACTCCTGAGCCTGCATTATTAGGTGCAAGCTTAACCAGAATGATTAGTCCTACTAATCCAGGACCTCTAGTCATCATCAACAGTGGAAGAGCTATCAACAGAAATAATCAGATCTGTTTCAGAGTAAGAGAAGAAAACGTGTAGTTATTATAAGGCTGCTTTTGTAAAATTAATAATGGGCAATAAATATCGTCTCGACTGTGGCTTGTGAACAAATATGGGTATTCTTGAAAGAATTACACATACAGACTGGGCTACTGTAAGTCATTTTTAACCAAATGATCCATACATACCATTGTTTAATAATGGTTACGGTTTATGTTCATGGGATAACGTAGACAAATTGAACAATGAGGCATAAATCAAGACTCCAGTTTTGCTGAACTTACATTTGCTTACATTTGCTGCATAATTCAAGGCGTAATACTCATACCTAAATATCGATATGACAGTCTTCACTTTACGTATTGGCCATAAATAACACATCGGCTAAGTTAATATTAGCATATTAACAACATCATACCCATTTCACTTGGGCAAAATAATTTTGAGTTTTGGGTTCCTGGACCATATGTATGCTGATCCACTTGGTACATACACGCTTGACGCTTTCTAACAACTCCCTCCAGGTGTCGAATTTCTGAAGTGTACTGTAGCTCTACCCAGGGCTCTGTACGTACTCCCATTCAGTCACTCACCCCAGCATGATATCGTATGCCAGACCTCAAATTGCTGACTGCTTTTTCCATTCGCCACGGCAGGATTTTTGCCTATGACGACTAGGGTTTTTGCCTATGAGTAGTAGGGGTAGGCAGCCCCGCCTAGGGAAGTACTACCCCCAAGGTCACGGGAGACTCAAGGAATAGCCTGAATTCCATTTTCTCTCCTAGGCCTTGGTAGCTGGTTACACATGTTTCTGCCTCACACACCGAAGGGCATCAGGCTGCCCTCTTTACACAACACACACATCCACATTATATTACATTACCTTAAACCAGCTATCCTCTCTCCAAAAAACACCGATCTTGTCATTACATATCATGAACCATGGCTGCTGCTATACTGGGAATCAGTGCGGTGGTTTCTTGGGTGACCACCACCGGCAAGGCTGGGTTGTCTGCACAGGGCCCTCCCGGTCGTCATCAAGCGACTTTGCCACCAGTGTTGCGGCGCCCTAAATCTGCTCGTCAGTGCAGTAAAATTTTCTTTTGCAATATTAGGGGACTTCACTCCAACATCAACTCTGTTCAAAATTTCCTCCAGTTTGAATCCCTTGATCTGCTATTTCTGACAGAGACACAAGTAAGCTCCACCTCTGATTTAGGTAGATTTAATTTTCCTGGTTATATCTTGATTCAAAATTTCAGACCCAAAGGAGGCGTATGTTGCCTTTCTAAATCAGAAATTGCCCTGGAGGAGATTGCTAAATTTAATTGTCCTTTTTTCGACTATTCCATATACAAATTAAATTCTTTTGGTAAAATTAAGTATTTCTGTTGTGTTTATCGTTCCCCTAATGCCCCTTCAGAGTCGAGTTTATTTGACTCTCTCCCTTCACAACTAAGTGTCCTCAACATTAATACTGCATCAGAAATTACTATTCTGGGTGATTTTAATCTCCATAATGTTGAATAGCTCACTTATTCAGCCAGAACTGATGACTTCAGTCTTGAATGTGAGCTATTTGCAGACTCATTTAATCTCACCCAGTTAGTCAGTTAACCCACCCGTGTACCAGACAACCCCGATCAAAATCCCCACCAATTGAACTTGTTTCTAACAACCAATTCAGATAATTATAATGTCGAAGTGAAGTCCCCCCTCGGATCCTCGGATCATTGTCTGATTCAAGCCACCAGTTTCACACCTACCATATCCTCCTGCTCTAAACCTGTCGTGATGGCTAAATTTCTCATGGATGTTCGTTGGACCTCCTTTTTATGATGCAAATTCCACATTGGGCCACATACAGGATTTCATTAAAGTCGGCATGGAAATATTCATTCCCCCTCATAGTTACAGAAAAAGATGTAATTCTCCTAAATGGTTTGACCACAGTTGTGCTAGAGTAATAGAACATAGAACAACAGCCTATAACACATATACAAGGACCAAAACAAAGAAGCCTTTACGTACTATAAAATTATCAGAAACCATGCCAAAACTTTTATCAATCTTTCTAAATCAAACTTTCTACATAGACAAGCTAACAAACTACTAAACAATCCAAATAATAACAAAATATTCTGGTCAACCCTTAATTCATTCAAAACTACCTTCACTACCACCTCTTCCATTTCACCGTTACAGTCCCCCAATGGAAATCTAGTATGTGACCCACTCGGAAAAGCAAACCTTCTTGTTGACATTTTTTCAACAAACTCAACCCTAAATTCAGAAAATCATAATTTTGATTCACCTCAAATACCTCCTTTCATGATTCACACCAGACACATACAAGCCGTATTACAGAATCTATCAGCAGACAAAGCCACTGGTCCAGATGAAATTCCCTCAATAGTACTTAAAAATTGCTCCTCAGTATTGGCTCCTGTATTAGCAAAATTTTTCCGCTTCTGCATCCGTACCTCAATTTTTCCAGCCCCTTGGAAAGAAGCAAATATCTATCCTGTTCCTAAAAAGGGGGCAACTTCTGATCCATCAAACTATAGACCAATTGCAATAACTTCCGTTCTCGGTAAAGTTTTTGAGACACTAATTAACAAACACACAGTCAAGCATCTAGAAATCAATAAATTAATCAATGATCGGCAGTATGGACTTTGACAGGAACGTTCAACTGTAGATATTCTTTGCCTTCTTACCCATCAGATTAACAAAACAATAGACCAACATGGCGAAACACACACAGTTGCACTTGATATTTCAAAAGCATTTGACAGAATATGGCACCAGGCCTTATTGTCTAAGATGTCACACTATGGCCTTGCATCACTGGTTCCTCTAATTTCTTCTTACCTTCATAGTAGAAAAGTACGGGTCATGGTAGATGGAATTTATTCTCAGTTTCATCCCATAAATGCTAGCATACGTCAGGGATCAGTTTTGGCGCCAACCCTCTTTCTCATACATATAAATGACCTCCTATGTGTCACGCACAACCCAATACACTCTTATGCTGATGACTCGACCCTTCATAGTTCTTTCACATTTAGTACCTCCTTTACACAATTTGATATTATAAATTCCCAAATAAACACAGCAATTTCTCTGAACCAGGACCTTTCTAAAGTTAATCAATTGGGACAAAAATGTCTGGTCTCATTTAATGCACAGAAAACTAAATACATTAATTTCTCCAATAGAAAGAATCCCTCAGACTCTCACATAATTTTAAATGATGTCAGTATTCCCATATCCACTACAATTGATATCCTATGTGTTACTCTAAACCCCAACCTGAGCTGGACAGCTTATGTTAAATCCCTTGCTAAAAATGCTTCTAAA
The DNA here is from genome assembly GCF_032717465.1 of Coenobita brevimanus. NCBI lineage: Eukaryota > Metazoa > Arthropoda > Malacostraca > Decapoda > Coenobitidae > Coenobita > Coenobita brevimanus. The sequence continues at coordinate 21,086,292 of NC_136980.1, forward strand.
AAACTGGGACTTATGTACAGAGTTCGTGAGTTCTTCACTGACGAGCAAATGGCCACAATATACAAAAGTCATGTGTGTTCTCAGATCGAATACTGTTCACCACTGTGGAGCGGATGTGGAGCGGTTGCATTGAGGCAGTTGGACAAAATTCGAAATAAAGCCATTAGATTAATCAGTAATCCTACCATAACGCAGGATTTTCCTCCATTATCAGTACATAGAGATGTTGCTTCTTTAGCACTATTTTATCGATATTTTTACCGTAAGTGCTCTAACGAACTGGCTTCAATTGTGCCTCCCCTTCACATTTTCTCCCGAAATACTCAGGCAGCTGGGAGCGCCCATGAACTCACACTCTCTCCCTCACAACGCAGAACCTCTGCTTATCAAAACTCATTTATCCCCAGAACTACTACTCTCTGGAATTCACTTCCTGGGAGTTGCTTCCCACATACATTTAATCTTCTCAATTTTAAATCCAATTGTTATAAGTATTTTATAAATGGAGGATGCCTTTATGCACATGGACTTATTTTTTTTCCTTTGTTTTTCCTTCCTCCACTTAAAAAAAAAAATTATATAATATATATATATATATATATATATATATATATATATATATATATATATATATATATATATATATATATATATATTATATAATATATATATATATATATATATATATATATATATATATATATATATATATATATATATATATATATATATATATATATATATATATATATATATATATATATATATATATATATATATATATATATATATATATATATATATATATATATATATATATATATATATATATATATATATATATATATATATATATATATATATATATATATATATATATATATATATATATATATATATATATATATATATATATATATATATATATATATATATATATATATATAGATATATATGTCTGTCAGTCAGAATGGCAATCCGCATACGAATCTCACATGCTCTACTAAAGGCAAGCAAAGAAGCAAGGAATATGGCACAGAACTTTTCAAAAATACAAATAAAGAACTAATAGGCCTGATCATAACATGAATTACTTATATTATGACAGAATGTCATTTGAAGGATGCAGTGTTTTCCAGTATGCAGAAAAAATAGAAGAGTTTAGACTTTTAAGGAGACATTCCATCACAGTTCAGTTCAAAAATGTGTTAGACGCGTGACCAGAAACATTTGATCAACGTTGCTGTTGATGTTTTATACATAGGTTTTGGTACACAATTTGACGATAAATCATAAGGCACTGCTAGCCAAAATGTTTAGATGTTGGATGTAATATACAGTTTTAAGGGCTGAAATCATTCTTAACTAATAAAATTCGGAGTTTTATCTGCGGCGAAGCTGACAGCTTTAGAAGTGGTTTGGTTGGGAGATCTGTTTCTTATTTTTTTTCTCCTCCAATTTCAAGGAAAGTTCAATATCTGCTCTTGGAGAGCACTGAGAAATTTTCTTATGAAATTCAAAGTTGGTTAGCTTGAAGTTTTGAGCTGATGTGACTTGTCAGCTTGCATCAGCTGATGCATCGGCTTATATCGCAAATCTTCAGTTGTGGTCATATGGAGGCATTTAGATTATCATGATCAGATTTCTGTATGTTTGTTGGTTTGTCCATTTGTTACCATAACACAGCAAAAGACGGTGCATTGTTTCACAATATCTGTCAGAGCAAGGTGCCCCTGAAATGGTCCAACATGAAGAATAAAATAATTTCTAGTCCAATCGGGCAACCGATTCCCGAGTTATGACTCATTTCTGACCTTTGACATCGAGCGGCTTCGGCGGCCTTTAGGTGGATCACTTTCTTTGTTGGCATTTAAGTTACTGTGACACACCCACAGCTGCACAACGTATTGATTTTTTTTTTTTTTTTGTAGCAAGTTACCGTTAAAATGCTCAAACTTGAATAAAACATAATTCAGTCCAGTCGGACCATCGGTACCCGAGTTATGACTCATTTCTGGCTTTTTGACATCGAGCAGAAAGGCCTCTGAAGGCGACGTTTAAGCGAGTTTTAATAAAACAATTTCACATATTCTAAGAGTTTCAAAGAGAGAAACATTTAAAAACTGGCTGCAATAGTTTTGCCACAGGTATATGAAGACAGTCTTTCTTGTTATTGGTGGAAGATCAACATGGGTAAACTTAACAAGTAGTTTTCCACAAAGAGAGTATTCTCGAACGTGTTACTATTGCGGCAGTTTGTCAGTGACTTTCCACTGACAATAAAATCCAGTAGGCTTATTTGCTTGTTTACAGACGATAAATGAATAACGAAAAGTAACTGTGGATGATGAGATGGATAAATTAAAAAACACGGAAATATTTTGTTATTTTCAGAGAACCAGCGCTAATAATAAGAGTTTGTTGTTATTTACAAAATATATGCAACAGATGTCTTACATTACTACTCTCATAAAACAGTTTCAGCGAAAAGAAGAATGTAGTAATAAATTTTGCGGAATTTTGTAATTAATTAGTCAACATGAATATAAACTTGCTGTAATCCCATTAGGATAAATACTCCTCCTCCTTCCAAAGTGGAATATCTGACCCAAATTGCAGAAAAACGTAGATGCTGCCGAAAACTGGAGAACCTAAGGCAGTTCAAGTTTATCACTGGCAAATGTTAGGCCCCGAGAATGGGGAATAATGTAGACCGAGGAGAGCACATATACGGTATTACATGTAAAATGAAGACTGAGATAACAGACGGAAAATGAAGGTTGTGCTGGTAGAGAAGGATGTTAGAATGCTTGGACTATTTTCAAAGTGTACTTGTGGCACCATTCCCGCCTTAAGTACTCCAAGTTGCCAGCTATGCCTAACAGAGAGGTGAGAATCATGTAAATATCAACCGTGGAATCCAAAACATTCTCGAGTGGCAGGTAGAGGGGGATGAGGAGATGACAGATTAAAGGGAATACAGAAAGGAAATATATGCTGGTGGAATAGTTTAACAGTTAACTATTGCAGCAAAACAGTATTCAGCTAGGACAAAAAAAAATATTGCTTGAAATACATGGTTAACCGGTCATGTCCCGAGGTTTTCCACACCTCCGACATCCCCCAATCCCGAGGTATTTTCGAAAAAAAATTTTATGGCTAAAACCTTCGCTTTTGGTGAGAAACATCGAAAATTCATAGAGAAATCGCTCACCTGAGGTTTAAAATACTCAATCCAGGTAGGAGTTCCTCCTTACCTGACTGGGTTTTCTAACATGCTGGCACCAAAGAAAACGAGTTCTATGGGAGGGTAACTATTTTATCCACTCATAAACGGTATTTATTTATTTACTTGGTACGAATTTATATGTAGTATGAGAGTATATTGGTTTTCAAGCAGTAATAAAGGCATTATAAACATTGTTTCACTCACTAACTAATCACCATATCTGACCTTTTTTTGCCACATTACCTGATCATTATTTCTGACTGTTTCTTCTTCTGATGCTTTGTAAACATTGTCCTCCACATTGTCATCGATTGGGGAATCACTCTGGCCCTGAATATCTTTACTGGCCAGGTCACTGGTAACAGGTGAATTGCCAAGACAATGGCGTGAAGGGGGGAGGGGGGAGGTAATGCGGTGTAAGGCATTGTCCCTGCTTGGCATCTTGTAGAGAAATAGAGGAAGGTGTCCCGTGTATACATACGAAAAATCACGCGCGAAAATTTCAAATTGTGCAAATTAGGGACCTTGCAATTGCACAACGTACCGGTACGTCGCCGGGACTGGCAAATGCAAATCGTTGCAACGTACCCATACGTCGATGGGACGTCTCGGGTTAACTGAATTACCCAAGGTCTGGATTATGAAGTGTTGGTGTCCTTCTGCACTGATTTACTTGATAATTTATATGTGTTTGCTTCTACTAATAAGTTTCACAAACTGAATGCAGTAAAAATGAACTTAGAAATCCAGTTAGTGCTAGCCGATTATACTGTATATATATATATATATATATATATATATATATATATATATATATATATATATATATATATGAGAAACAAGGAACCAAAGGTTAGGAGCCCGCATAACAGTTCCTTCCAAGAAAAAAAAATACAAAAGGGAGCCAAATTCATGATCCATTAATTTCAAGATGCCTGGACACACTGCATTTGAAAGACTGGAGGTCATAGGAAGTGGGAAATACAGACAGAGGGAGACAGTTCTAGAGGTGACCTGTTGCATAAATGAAGGACTGGGAGTAATGGCCTTAGAGAGCTGGACAGAAAAGGGATGAGAGTTTGTTGCTAGACGGGTGTTATGCACCTGTCGCAGAGGTGGAGGGATGCAAGCAGACAGTTCAGAGGAGCAGTGACCATGGAATTAACGGTAGAAAAGAAATAAAGATGCAACAGTTCAGTGAAGAGACAGGTTGAAGGAAGCCAATAAGAGGAGGAGAGTTAATGAGGTGAAAAGTCTTTGACTCCACTCTATTGAGAAGAGCTGTATTTGGGGAGCTCCTCACACATGACAGTTGTACTCTACACAGAGGCGAATAAAACTCGTGTATAAAGTCAACGGCTATGCAGGGGTAAAGAAGATATGGAGTCAGCTTAGCACACCTAATCTCTTGGAAGCAGGTTTTTCAAGAGACATAATATGATCTTTCCAAAATTCATCCCGAGCAAATGAAACCCCAAGCATGTTCAAGGATGATGCAGGATTGATCTGGATAATATTAAACATTAGAGGGTACTCCTGTGGAAGATTCTGTCAGGTAGATAGGTGTAAGAACTGTCTTAGATGCATTAACCCTAATCCGCCGGTTGACGTGTATGCACAACAGGATTCAGGGTGTGCAGGGCCGCTGGTTGACTTGCTATACCGCACTCACCTTCCCACCACTGGTTGAGTGCGGGACCACTTTCTGTGATACCTAGGTGGTAGGTAGGACCCACAGGTGCCCCGCGGTTGTGTGGTTCAGTCTGTACTTGGCAGTGGTAGCGAGAAGAGCCATGTCATCATCCTCGAAGTCTTCCGATTCCATTCCACCGCGTGAAAGACCGATCACCTCATCGATCCCCACTAAAGTCATGCCCTTTGTGCCACGGAAAGGGCTTAATGATAGTGCCATAGGACATGCCCTAGACGAAAATGTGTCATCTTGGACATTTTGTGAAAGTACGTCTTCAGAGGGTAAAGAGAGCTACCACTTGGAGAGCAAGCTCTCTCCCCCTCCATCCCCTACTTGCTCTCCGACGCCAGAGGGGGCTCTCCAACTTCTACAGGAGGAAGGGACAGCCTACAAGAGCAATGATTTTGATGATGATGAGGCGCTAGATGACCCAGGAGATCGGAAAAGTGGCCGTGAACCTGGTGAACATCTGCGGAAAAAATGCTGCAGAGCCATTTCCCCCACACTCTCCCCGCCTGCTCGCCGATGTATCTTCCTCCACCACTCCCCCACACCTCAGCCTACCACTTCAAGAGCAGAATCGCCTCAACCAGGCCCTTCAGGAGTAGTATTGCCTAGACAGGAGCCAGATGGTGATAGGCAGTGCCGAGCATCTTCTAAGGAAAGTTCCGTGTCAGGTGAGTCATCACCCGCAGTTCTAAGTACTGAAACAGATTTACTTAAGAAACTCTTGTATACTACCAGCATTTAGTCATTATAGCCTGTAAGATGTTCCTGGGTGATTCTGTGTAATTCTAAGTACTGTGTGTGTTTTTTGAGGGTTGATAAAATTCGTATGTACGTTGTTAATAAAAGTAAACAAAAAAGATTTACAAATTATTAGTTTTCTTAACCTATAAAACAATTGTTTATAGTATTTTTTTGTTAGTATGTATTCTACAAGGGAAAGAGTCATGTCACTGAAAGACAATGATGACATATACCTTTATCTCTCTTCCATTGCAAGTGGAGATGTTTACCCAGATAATACCACAACAGACTTTCAGAATCGCATTATCCAACTGCAGCTAGATCCAAATCATGAATATGAAGTTGGGATAGGAAATATTTTATTTCCACAACATTATTACTGTCTCAGAAAAGGTGATCCAGAGTGTAAAATTGGTTTTCATGCACGAATAATGAGATCTGAAAACGAAGACCATGATTTCATTTTTTATAATTATATACCTGAAACAAATATTGTTTGCAACTTAAGCTCTCGCAATTTAGTATCTATAATCGAATCCATTAACCATCAAATTATGAAAGAACGTCAGGAAATTATTCAAAAAACGTATGCTGACTATTTCCCTTACCCGCAAATATTGCACTATGATTACGACCTACATAGAGTTGTCATACAAAAAATGGTAGTTGGGGCTGATGCAGATCGTTTATACACCGAGTTATCAGTGGACTTTGCTCCTCAATTTGCCATAGTGCTGGGGTTTGAACCAAGAGTTCGTTACTCGGTATTTAAAAAAACTTAAAAGGAAAGTCCTTCATCCTCGAAACCTATCCTATTATAGTTGTAGGTCCATATCCACCCAGATCTGATGGTTCCAACGATTATATATATGTGTACTCTGACCTGGTTAACCCTTCACGATTCGGGGGGCAAATTGTGAATATCCTTGATGCTATACCCCTACCTTATGATATGACAAGTAAGGGTGTTAATCCTATAATGTATAAAACAATTAGTAGTTCAACCATAGAAAGTGTGGCCATAAAAATTACTAATCAAAATTGTGGACCAATATACTTTGAAGACAATCACAGTGTTACCTGTGTTTTACATATAAGACGTACGTAAAGATGATCACAGACTCATTACTGTTTTTGGCACCATGATGCGTACTACCCTGATTCCTCCTTCCAAAGATGAATTTTTTTTACTATTCAAAGACCCATTCCTACACAAACGAAGAGGGGCTCTAAGTGGTATAACTACTCGTGCTTTTAAGAGCCCCATATACTACCAACGGGGGCCTAGTATTTTTGACTTTCTAAGGGGCATAGGGAAACGGATAATTCCTTTTTTTAATGAAAAATGTAGTTCCTGAAGCTCTGGATATGGGACGAGGTGTACTCGAGGATGTATCTAGTGGCAAACCAAAACTGAAGGACTCGTGGAAACAGAGAGGTATTACAGCCCTAAAAGGTGTCGCTCAAAGAGCTAGCATGAAAGGAGGACGTAAACGAAAGCCAAAAAGGAGGCGGAAATTACGGAAATGTTATAAAAAGGATGTATTTGACTAAATATAGCTTAGTTAGAACAGTGATTTGATTCCGGTAACATGTCTGTTGATGTTGCTTCGGGAGTAGGAGTAAAAACCCCACTCAGCAATTATTCAGCTGCCATGTCAGAAATGTTTCCTCGTCCTCACAAAGTCCGGATGATAGAATCATCAATTTCTTCAAAGCAGGATATGGATGTTCTACTCATAAATGCAGGCGTTGATAAAAAAAAATAACTGATAAATATGCAGAATGTCGCATACATAGAGCTGATGGGTCATTCATTGAAATGAGCACTCTAGCCCTCCAGTTGAAATTATGAGTTACAAAAGCAGACGGATTTTCCGTACTCGTAGAAGATGATAAGATGATGTTTGTGAATGCAGTATTACATAAAATATTTAAAAATGCATCTATGTTTTTAAATGGGATTCAGGTTGAAAATAACTATATGTATAATTATGCAGCCTTTATAAAATTGCTCACAACACTTAGTCCCTCCAAAGTAGGGACTATAGGTAATAATTGTTATTTACTTCATGATGAAAATGGTATTGGGATTGGAGATACTTATACTGAGGACTGTTTTGATCAGGGAAAAAGGTTTCTTACTCTAAGGATCATGGACTGCATCTATGTAGTTCACTACTGATGGATTTAAATGGGTTGCATGGATATTTACTTGATAACATTGACGTCAGTATTCGACTTGAATTCGTTAATCCAAGTTTTATTAACACTCATGAAGATGGGGGCAAAATGAAGCTCCACACAGATTTGGGTAAACTGTGGATTTCTCGTGTATTTCCTCAGCCAGCGGCCATGGCTGCACATAATGCTTCGTTATCTGATCGAGGGTTGTTTGTAAAGTATGTGTATAATAAACAAGTGGTAAAATCAACCAAAGTTCAATGACTGTTGACAACCCTTGGGGGAACTGTATTCCAAGCAAACTGTATTTGTGTATAGTTGATATGGGAGCTTTTTCTGGATTGTATAATAAGAATCCTTTGTATATGACTCATGCTGACTTGTCAGGACTGGCTGTAGGTGTCAATGGGAGAAGTCTGTATAACTTCACAGTCTCTTTTCCTTATCAGTTCGCATCACTGTACCATTATACCTTGAAGGCTCTTGGTCTCAATCCAGATCACTTACTTAACTATGAGGCCTATACCAAGGGAAGAATTATTTTAGTTTTAGACCTATTACCTGAGGACGTTAAAGATGCAATTGACCCCGAATACACAGGAAATTTGAGAATAAATATAGCATTCAAGAAAGCCAGTGGGTCTAATCGTGTCCTGTTGATGTTTGGAGACACTCAAGGAATTCTAAGAATAAATAGTAATCGGCAGAAAAAAAAAAAAAAAAAAAAATAATGATCAAGAACACGAAACTGTGATTCATAAAAATTTACCCCCTCACTGTATTAAACAATTCTGAGGATGTCTGGCAGCTGATGAAATGATAAATGTGAAAATATCTAACAAATTAGGACCTGTGTTTATCATCAAACATATTACCCACTTAAAAAACTGGAGAAATGGGTCACTGGGTTTGTTTTTTCATAAAGGATCACTTTATATATTTCCTTGATTCATATGGTCTTCTACCTAACCAGTACTCCGAACATTTTGCAACTTTTTAAAGAACTCATAAAACAATTAAATTGTGCATACAACCCTACCGCCTGCAGAGTGTTTGTTCCTATGTTTGTGGGGCCTATGTATTATATCTCATACATGTCATATGTACAGAGGGTGTAGACAGATTGATGATGATAATCAAATAACAGTTCCGCAAACATAATTATGTCGAGAACGATAAACGGGTACTAAAATATGTGTATAAATATTTTCTTGTACTTATCCCTGACTGCCGATGCACTTTGAATAAATATAATTACAAAGAATGTGCATTTTACCTATGCAAGAATCTTCCCTGAAGAGTGTAGTCACTACACACTGGTAAGTATCGGTCCTTGCAGTTCCATAAGAGGTGATGGGTGTATGACAGTACTTAGTAATAATCTAGAGATGAATATATAAACCTCTGGAGGTGAGACTCCGACAGACGTCTATGGAAAATGGAAGAGTCGGGTGGGTAAGGTATCTTTGATGGGGGACTCATGAAGTGTTTGTTTTACTGTATCTAAGAATGATTTATTGAACTTTTTTTCCTTAGGTACAAGCCTGGGATGTGACCTATGGACGGTTATCAAACTCGACCATAACTACGCGAAATCCTTAGCTAAGCTGACCAGATTTATTAGAGGTAAATGCGGGACGCGCGCGCGCGTGCCTGTGTGTGTGTGTGTGTGTGTGTGTGTGTGTGTGTGTGTGTGGATAGATAGATAGATAGATATAGATATAGATATAGATATCTATCTATATTGTTACATAGCCTATGATTTCATCATCCTTTGTGTAATTTTAACGCACAGTATGCTGCATGTTTGATCATGAGCGTGTTCTGCCTCAGTCCCCCCCTTCTACCGATATAGCAGAGTAAGTCGTTCTTTCAGTTGTTCAGAGCGGGATTGTCAACTCTTTGTCCCCATGGCTTCATTTGCGCGTCCTTCTTACAAGTTGTATCAAGCTCTGCTGGCCCCTATATAATGAGCTCAGTCTCTGCATCATTGCCACTTAGATCTGCTCCTCATTTTGTTCACATCTCTGTCCTCCCCTGTACAGTTATTGTTGTGAGTGCTCAGGAAGTCTCCAACCATCTAGCAGCTGTGTAATTTGAGTACAACTGTTGTTGCATTTTTTCTTGTGCTGTGTAGGATAAGGTTAATTCTTAGGCCTAGTGAGGTTTTTTTTTGTGATTTGTGTAAAGGTTCTTTTTGTCAGTCATTTTTGATAATATTTTGTATCTGTAATAATTTATCTTGCATTAACTGAGCATTACCCAGTGTATTTTCATTTTATCAGGGCTGACTTAGATAAATTTACTCTTGCTAATTTCGTGTTAATAGAGGCTATTGCAGTTAACCATATATTTAACCTGTTTTTTGCCATTACATTATCCTTATGAGTCCTGAATGTTTTGTTGTTAGTTTGAGCATTAAACTTTAACTTGTAATTTTACCTAACTCTTCGTTTTGAACCTGGAACTTTACGGGACGGTAGTGATTTTTAGTATTCTCACTTAAAGTGTACATTATCTTTCTCTGTTCCGTAACAATATAAATCTATCTATCTATCTATCTATCTATCTATATAGAGATATATTTTTATATATATATATATATATCTATATCTATATATATATATATATATATATATATATATATATATATATATATATATATATATTTATATATTGACTTACATGAGTGACAGAGATCGCTGCTGCGCTGCACCCAACCCTGAGGATGCTAATCAAACAATAACGTCTCATACGAACTACAAACGACTGTACGGTACTGTGAATGGGCCGACGAAAGTTACCAGCTAGTGAATATTACAGATTTTATATTAATAATTCGATGTTTCATTTGGTTAGGATTATGGATAATTTTTCTAATTCATCCTAATTTCATAAAAGAAGGTTATGTTATATCTAATGCAATAGTAATTTTCTAAAAGCGGGACATTTAAGATAATTTGCTCAAAAAGCGGGACATTCTTGTCACAATAAAAAAAACGGGACTGTCCCGCCTAAAAGCGGTTCTCTGGTCACCTTACCCTTAGCTGAACTGTGGTGTGATGTACATTTGGAAACTGTGTGATTCACACAAGATACCCATGATATTTTGCTTTTAATGTGCAGGTCCAATGTACCTGAGTGATGCACAGTGCCTGATATGTCCTGGTTTAGGTTGTGTGCAATAGGATAGAGATTAGATAAATGTCTTCAAATATTTCACTTTGTTTTTTATTTGTCCTTTATATGAAAAGACGTTTCTAAAATCAGGTAATAATAGTGGTAATGGTGTGTAGAATAAGAAGAAATTAGATAGAAAACGGAATGAAGAGAGAGAGAAGGAGAGTTACTCGCCTATGAAAGTTAGTCAAGGCCACTCACTTGAGCTTTCCCTCAGTCATTTACCCATCACCCACCACAGAAGCTGGACGTGTGAGATGAGCTCTCTTGATTAAACATCTTCAACCCCATGTAGATTTGCACAGGAGGTATGTGACCTGATAATGGTAGGGGGGGGGATGCAAATTACAAAGTGTCCAGGATTAAGCGTACGTAGACCTGGACAGGGGCTTGAAGTGGGGTTTGCCTGAAGGCATCCCCAGTACTACACGGGGGGGGGGGGGAAGAGGGGATGCCTATTACAAAGTGTCCAGGATTAGGCATCGGTAGGCCTGGACAGGGGCTTGAAGTGGGATTTGCCTGAAGGCATGCCCAGTAGTACTCAGACAGTGGGGGGGTAGGGCGGAGGGGGAAGATGCCCATTACACAGTGCCCAGGAGTACGTGTGCATACACCTCGGCACTGTTGTACTGCTAGTGTCCCTCCAGTTTTGGAGTTGGACACCTTCAAAATGAAGGACCAGGAGTGACTCTTACATGATGCATTCGGACTAGAGAGAAAAAGAGGTAACTAGAGAGGCACTCAGTGGAGCGCATCTCTCTGACAAGGGCAACGTAATTTCCAAACCACTCTTCATAATGGGTTAGGTTTTCTGATCATTGATTAGAGTTTCACAAAAAAATGTTTTCCGGTCCAGAGTGTATAATACGATCCAGATCGGTCTCAAAAGTTATTTTTTTTTTTTTTTCCGTGGGACATGGGCTATCCCCCCGCCAAATTTGCTCTAAATCTCTCTTTTAGTTTGAGTAATACTGTTATCAGACAAACAAACTAACAAATGAAGAAACAAACAGGTGAAAATATACCCTCCTTATTGGAAAGAAATTGGGTTCCTAGATGGGTGCCACCCACCTGTTGTAATTAGAAAGAGATGTAAGTAGACAGGCGTGGATAACAGCTGCCATTGAAGCAGTGATAGAAGGTGAAACATGCAACACTGTGCCCAAGAGACAGAAGCTGATGGAAATCAGTACGTAGGTTGAGGGATGGGTGACTGATGAGACAATAAACCATTCACTCCACCCCCTTTAGAAAAGCCATTTGTGTTGAGTCCCTCCCTCACCTTCCTCCTACCTCACAATAAAGGTGTATTTCACAGAGGGGGGAATCCCTGAGAAACAAATTATCATCATCATCATCATCATATGGACCTCCTTTCCTACCCTAGGGCAGGGTGAGGAGTAGCACGTCCAGACAGCCTTGGTTTGCCCAGTCCAATGGCCATGCTTCCATTCACTCATCATTGAAGCCCCCGGAGTCCGGCTCTATCTGATATGCAAAACATATTCACCACATTCAGTAGCTTCACATGTCAATCTGGATGCTGTTACTTAAAAAAGGGGTGCCAAATCCCTGATCATGCACTTCTTACAACATTCATTCAGCCAGCTCGATCTCTTGTCACTCCCCTAGCCTCACCGACTTCCTTTCCTCTCTTCCTCATATCCAGCATATCTTTCCACCTTCTCCTTGGCCTTCCTCACCTCCTTCCTCCTTCCACTTTGCTCAGATATACTTTTTTCACCACTCTACAGTTATCCATTGTCTCCAAATGACCACACCATCTCGCTTCAATTCTGGTGTCCAAAGACTTCCTCACTCCACATCTTTCACGAATAACATTATTTCGTATCCTATCCACTCTCTGTACTCCACACATTCCTCAGCAGTCCCATCTCCACTGCCCTTACTCTTTACCCTTCATTTTCATGCCACACCATAGTCTCACATCCATATGTTAAAGTTGGCACTAACACTTTTTCATGTAAGCTTTGTGCAGCTGCAACACTCAAGCCTCTGTTTCTTATCAAGGCCCTCATAGCACCAGCTACTTTCCTTCCGTGTGTCACTCTACTTCCCTCCTCTTTTTCACATTTTCCTCTCTTTTCTATCACTGTGCCCAGGGATTTGAACTCTCTCACCAATTCCAGTCCCTCTATTCAATTCACAGAAACATCACACTGGAATTCACCATCTCCCTCAGTAATCATCACTCTAATCATTACTACATTTACTCTCAAAGAACAACACTCACAGATATTAGCAAAACTCTGCACTACTCTACCAAATTCTTGTGAAGTATTTGCAACTAGTACTGCATCATCAGCATACGACAAATTACAGATATTCCATCCATCACCATTCATTACAAACGCCATCCTTCTCTCCATTACTCGTGTTTTTACCAGTCTCATCACCCCATCCATAAATATATTGAACAACCATGGGGACATCACACACCCTTGTTGCACGACCACACCAATCATGAACCATTCACTTAGGTGCCCATTTACCCTTACACATGCTTCACTACCATCATAAAAACTCTTGACGGCACCTAGCAGCTTACCGTCTACAACGTACGTGCACAAAACTTTCCACAATCCTTCTCTGGCTACTTTGTCGTATGCTTTTTCCAGATCCATGAATGCCATAAACACCTAATGGTCCTTCTCACAAGCCTTCTCCATCTGTCTTAAAGCAAATATTTGATCCACACATCCACTACTACTCCTAAAGCCAACCTGCTCATCATCCACTAGGACTTCTGATATCTGTCTTACTTTGTTTATAGTAATTCTTCCATATACCTTCCCTACCACACTCAGTAAACTTATGCCCTGATAATTCTTGCACTCACTTCACTCACCTTTCTTTTTATACAGGAGTACAATCACAGCTTTTTTTCACTCTGCTGGCACTGTTTCTCTCATATCTCCAACAACCACCTCATTCCACTCCTCCACTAACCTTATCCCGCTGCGTTCTGTTAATGTATGTGTACTGTACGTTATAACGTTTTGTCAAACTGAGTCCCGTCAATGTACCCATACGTTTTGCAATTGCGAGGCCCGTCATATGCACATTTTTCAAGTTTTGCGCTTGATTTTTGGCAGGCATATGCTGGACACCTTCCTCTACCTGCCGCCAGGTGGCGACACTGCCTTACTCCACGTGAACCCTCCATCCCCCCATGCGCCATTATCTTGGCAACTCATCTGTTAGTAGTGACCTGGCCAGTAAAGACATGTCGCACCACGGTACGAAATTCAAGGTGAGAGTGATGCCCCAGTCAATGACAATGTGGAGGACAAAGATTACATGGCGCCAGAGGATGAAACGAGCAGAAGTGATGAGAAGGTAACGTCACCAAGGAAGTTGGGGTATGTTGATGTGTTCAGTGAGTGAAACGACGCACTTATATTACCTATATTATTGTGTGAAAACCAATATATTCTCGTACTACATATGAATTCGTACCAAATGAACAAATATCTGTCTATTCGGAGTGGTTTGCAATAGTTACCATTACCACAGAAAACGTGACAGCCGCAGCACGGCTCCAGAGAACACAATACTAATTGTTTAAAGGGTCACCTGTATAGCCCATTTCTAAGCTCAATGAGCACTTTTTTTGGTATTTTCCAGTGTTTCTCATAAAAAGGGGAGGTTTTAGCCAAAAAAGTTTTTTGAAAATCCGCCGGGATTGGGGGTGGGTCATTGGTGAAAAATCTGCCAAGATGCGGCGGTTTAATCATCTCTTCATACACTTCATCAACCCCAGCTGCTTTCCCATTTTTCTGCCGTTTCACTGCGTTCTTCGCCTGTGCGTGTGTCACAATTCCCATCATTGGATTCCTTCTCCGCATGCCCCCCAAACCAATCATGTTTACAGCGGCTCTGCTCTCTCTGTTCCCATTCATCAGGCTTTCAGAACATTCTTTCCGTCTGCTCCTTACTTCATGCTCATGGATTAATACTCTACCACTTACATCCTTCACACTTTCAGTTATACACGTAAAATGTTGCTGTCTTGCCATGATAAGTCCCGAGATAATTTAAAAAAAATGAAGGATACTGAGTGATGAATGAAAAGGTTTTGTCTCGTTGAAAAGTCTGAAATTTCCTATAGAAGATTTTAATGGGTTTAGAGATAAATGAATTGAGTTTCTGATGCAATAAAAACAATAATACTTATCCTAGCTAGTACGGTAATAATAAACATGTTAGAAACCATGTTCACCTTAGCCACATCCCATGGCTGTTGAAGTGACTGCTGTGATGAACGCCAGAAAAATGAGATGGCTGGGCTTGTATTTGCAAACTTTTGATAATATTTCTTTCGTAATCTCGATTATTTTTGAAGGATGAGCAGGGAATCGAGACTGCATAATCATATGTGTCTTATTCTTTCTGCAAAAATAAAAATAAAAAGTTACGAGAAGAACTTAATTATAAGCCTGTCTGTTGATCTTACACACAGTCATGGTAAAGCTTGGTCACTGAGAGCGACAAATTCCTGCTGGATAACCTAGGTAAAGCTGCAATACGTGGAACCGAGTTCAACGTTTATTTACACCATCAGGGAGCTGTGCTGTGGGGCAGGAAAGAGCCACCATACTCTATAGAATTGATAATGATTGCTTTCTAGCCCGACCCTAGCCTCGCCACAGAAATATGTTTTGCTTCCGTGTGCGTGTTGTCAGCTATACTGTGCATTTCAATTTGGACTAAAACGGCCATCAGCAAATCGTCAATGCTCTCGCGGCGGCAAGAGACTAACACGACTAAAAATGTCACCTCGTCTTTAACCTTAGCTGTAAGAAGAGATTAACATAAGTATAACTGTCTCTTCATCCTGAACGCTCAGATGTAACAAGAGATTAGCACTACGTAACAGCTATCCCGCCATCCGGAACTTTAACTGTATCGAGAGAGCAGAACGACTAAAAGTACTATCTCCCCATCGTGAACCTTTATTGTAGGAACAGATTACCATCATTAAAAATGTGATCCCTCCATCCTGGACTCTCAGCTGCGGCAAGAGACTAGCGCGACTAATATTGTCATCTCCCCATCCTGAACTCAAGTTGTAGCAAGAGATTAGCACTGCTGAAACTGCCATCTCTTCATCCTGAACTTTAGCTGCAGCAAGAGATAACATAACTAAAACTGCTATATCACCATCCCGAACGTTCAGCTGTAACAAGAGTTTAGCATGACTAATAATATCTTTCAATCCTGAACGCTCAGCTATACCAAGGAGACTAACATGAAGATATGGGGACAGTCACAAAGTGTAATGGAATGGATCGGGAGACGAAGTATTGCCTCTTCGTTTCAATTGGGTACGGAATACAAACTGAAATAAGACAAAAAATCTCCGTAAATTGCACAAACATTATTATTCATGATTTTTGCCAAATATGTGTACCGCCAAGCATTCGGTGACAAAATTTTGTAGCACACTTCCCTTTAAAAACACAAAACTAATGCATGATGCTGGTGTAAATCACCAACAAATGATTGTGAGTTTCACCACAAACATATCAGAATCAGAGTTTGTAGTATAAAGAATAAAAATTACGAATCAACATATCAGAATCAGAGCTTGTAGTATAAAGAATAAAAATTACGAATATTTCATGGAGAATGGAATAAAGTATGGGCCGAAAAAGAGTATGACGATATAACCATTGAGATACCAGTAAAAGACTGCCATAAACCTTGGATATAATAGATGTAAAATGACGACTTAATAATATCGAAATACTCAGTATTAATGTCAATGAAGAATTAAATTTTGAGACACTACTGTTATAGGTAAATATATGTTCATTTTGTAGTCTAAATATGGGAAGCTATTCAGCAAGAGAAAACATGGTCTCTCCCTCTCAGGAAAGAATCTGAATTAACACAGGAAGTTCAGTGTGACAGTCGTAATACAAGAGAAAGCGGGCGGTAGTACCGAGGTGGATGATAAGCTGGTGGCAGGGAGAACTGGAGCTTCCGTTTCACCAGCCTTCAAGACCTCTTCCTGACCATCTCCCTTTGCTGAAAATTTTCAGTGTTTTCATTAACACAGAGAGTAGGCCAGCATACTCTCCTAAACCTCTACCTCCAGCTCACTACACCACACTACATGCACTTTAGATATCACACCTTTTTCCACCCTCCATTATTTTCATGAATGGAGGACACCTGTATTCTGATGTATGAATTATTTTTTTAAAAATTCTTTTTCTTTTCTCTGTTCACCTTCTTGAAGGAAAAATAAAGTGGACCACGGCCTACGGAAAGTCTTTAGCTCATTTTGTTATCCACTGAACACTAAGAATTGGAATCCGGATGTCAACAAGCGTTTATTCGTCGTATTGCGGGAGTCTGTTTGGTTGGTTTCCCTATCGGTAACTTCTGTGTGTACATATGATATTATTCTATGGGTGAAATACTATCCGGCCATGGTGGGTTATATGCTAACACATAGTCCTTCTGAAATTCGCATCCTCGTCACCTTCTCTCCTCTGCACCCTCTCTACTTGCAAGCTTTAATTTCAAGGTGCTCTCCTTGTCAGTTAAACTGAGTGTAGGAAGATGCTGGGGGTTAGATCTGTTTAGTTGTTGACTTGGACAGGATGCGGAGTTAATTTACACTAAACAAAATATTTTTAGGATGCATGAGAAAATCTTCACTAAGGAAGAAAAGGTACTATTGGTTGGAGAGTATACTTTTTCTTCGTCTTTTTTATTGTGTACAAGTTTTATACAAAATTATCTGAACTGCTGAAAACAAACATAAAATAATAAAATATGGCACAGGTGGGTTTCACTGCTGCCTAACACATGACATTAAAGGCGTTACGATAGTAGCTGCAATAATGCAGATAGTTTATTGGGAACTTTTTTTCGGACTCTGATCATAACATTCGTGATAGTAACTATAGGCTGGATGTGAAGAAGACCAGGGGCTGATCCAGCATGGAGTAAAATGAGAGCAGGGATAAACAAAGAAAAGCAGCAACTGGCAAACTTGCGTTTTTTAAATGGCTTTTCCGTTTTGTTGGTTGACTTAGCTGTTTTTTTTTTTCTTTTTTTTTTCAGCCTGAATAGAGGATTACCAGAGCTCCAAATGAGGACTTTAAAAATTGTTGACTCATCTACCTCCTCCACTGAAGACTTACGTATCGAGCCTGGTTGGGATTCTTTATAAAGGCACTGCAAGTGGAGCTATGACCAAAGACCAGTAGGCTAGGAAGAACCTCACTTCCGTCAGTACAAATATCCATGTCACATTGGAACTTTTGACAACGTTAACCCATTGACTGCTCTATACAGCCTAGGCCGTTCCGAGTGTGACTGCTCAGTACAGCCCTGGCCACGCCGGTGCATTTCGAATATAGCGCCACGGTGACCAAGGTCGACGCATGCAAGCGTGTTGGAGCCTTCAAAACCGAAACCGAAAATGAAAACGAAAGCGAAAACCATACATTCCAATGGGGTATCAGACACTTCGATGTTCTTCCACGGCTTTGCCAAGGTAAATATTGAGCTAATATTTCGTTACTATATACTTTGGCATGTATTCTCTCAATTCCTAAGACAAAATTTGGCCTTTGGGAAATTTCAGCTTTACCCCTACGTCTGAGCACCACAGACACCTCCAAGAAACCGCCATGAGCACTCAACGGGTAAACACCTTCACTACGATAACGCCTTTTTCTTTATACTGTCCTTGCTACCAAAAGACGAATTTATTTTTCTAAAGACTTTCGAAATGTTGTAGATTTATGTAGATAGGTAAATCGGTAGATACATATACATATAGACGGATATATATTGCGCACTGTTCCAGTCATTACCAAGGGACTTTCCTGAGCTGAAGAAATCGTCTGGAAATAGTAGCAATGTCCTCGATATGAAGTGGTTGATGCTTTAGTCATCAAGGCAGAGTTCTCAGTGTCACTTGGCCCAGTAAGATACCATGACCCAGGGGAAAATAGCGGGATTCGGCCATCACTGTACATTATTGTCCATTACTTCATAATATTGCACAATGTTTACGTCTTAGTTTATGTCTAGTACTGGCAACCACATTACCACAGAACCCAAATTTTTAGTCCCTTGTGTGTGTGTGTGTGTGTGTGTGTGTGTGTGTGTGTGTGTGTGTGTGTGTGTGTGTGTGTGTGTGTGTGTGTGTTTCTTTCTCTAATATGACACCATCCTCCACATTTGACTTCCTCTCCATTAGTTGACATCATTCAACAACATCTTGAAATGAATTGGAACAACATTTTCTATCCACGCCTAACACAATCCTCCTTCCAATCCTGACAACTTTCCATCAAAATCATTCTCTTTTCCTCCATATCCTGACATCTGTCAAAACTCTGGTGTAGTTCTCCATCTTCCGACATCATCTAAAAATCATACCTCATTCCGCCACATCTTTACATCATACCCAACATCACTTTCTCTCCCCTCCTGACCTCACCTACAAACCACATCTTCACCTCTGTAAGAATTACATATGTTCCATAAATGGCTGTCAGAAATTATAGGCTTGCTTACACCTTTGCATACAGTTTTAGTGACATGAGTCTTATAACTAACGTTGTTACACACACACACACACACACACACACACACACACACACACACACACACACACACACACACACACACACATTGGCCTTGTGCCAGTGTGAGGCTCTCAGTGCAGTAGCGTGCCAACAGTCGTAATGGCAGCGTCAGCAGTCACCACCACCACCACCACCACAACACCATCATGTACACTCACAGGCAGAATCGCTCTCGTTACAGGTAACATTGTATGCACTTTTGTACCCCCTCCACAATATGTCTACCCCCGATGTATATATGTCCCCCCCCAATGCATACATGCCCCCACTAATCTTGCTAGGTCAGCACGCTTTCCCACTCCTGAAGACGGCGTTATTGCATCAGTTGATAGCAGACAGCCGAGACGGGCAGACTATTTTACTGTGAGCTTGTAATAAACTCCTTATCTAGCTGTTTGTACACGGAGTTTGTATCACCAAAGTATTGCAAGTTACATTTTTTTTTTTGATTAGTGGGGGCATGTATGCATTGGGAGGGGACATATATACATCGGGGGTAGACATATTGTGGAGGGAGTACACTTTATTATGTACAGGAGCTTGACTTCCTCTGTTGAATAAGGGTTTGTTAATATGTTTTTGCATTTTTTTTCCCAAGGCACTGGGCAGGGATGCCTTCTTGTGGTGGCACCGATATACAGTAACATGTCTGCTAAACTGCCTGGTTACACAAACGGCCCTCAGCTATTTTTCTGTCCCCCGAAATTAGCATGGTGGACTGTGTGAGAAGGACAACTTCAGCCTTCAGTCCACCAGGTTCACGTTCTAGTCAACCTGGGGCTACGAGGACTACTAATGTTACTGCTGCAACCTCAAGATGATTATTGTTAGTATGGGAGAGCATCCATGTAGTGATGGAAATTGGAGGTTATATCTGACTCCACCATCTCGAAAAGTCTCCTGAACCACATAGGAAGACCTGTAAGCAGTGAGAATATAAGGGAAAAATAGGTTATCGGTGTGGACGGAGTAATTATTCTGGCTCAAAAATAAAGTAAGATTTTTTTGCGAAATCTTACGGTAAGCTCTTCAGTGCGAGAAATCTGCCCATAAGTGAATCAAATCGTCCGTCAGCTGCAAGAAGTGTACAAAAAACGTCATATAACGGAAGGGTTAATAACAGTGCATAAAAATTTGTTCATTTACACACTTATCTCTGTGTATATATATTAACATACAACATAATATTAATCCCTTCACTATGATGTCGTATCGATACATTTATTCTTGCTAACCCTGGATAATTTAATGCATTTAGGAAAGACATTTTGACATGAAATGATTAGTGAAGGTTTATTTCATCCATATGGTTCGAAAGACATCGCCTATGAATATGTTTAGAAAGAACAATAATGTACGGAAAAATTAGTAAAAAGTATGTTAAGGTGTAACACGTAAAATGAATTAGTATGGAAGATGGGGCAGAGAATGGTGATGTCAAATCCAAAGCTACCGATGCTACTTGCTCTCACATACAGCTAGAATTACACCAAATAGTGAACAAGAAGCTGTGCAAAGTCACAGCAAACCCGTTTCCAGCAGGCACTTTAGAGCTAACGTATAAACACAACAGGATATCTAGTCAAAGTTGTCACATATCAAATTTGGAGTGAACCGGGTGAAACTTGACGATTTTAAGTACATTTCAAATTTTAGGCCCGACCCACCTGACATTGATCCCTCTATTGCTAACGGGGGGTGACCCCCTGATGTAAGGAAGCATGTTATAGGATGCACATTGGAAATATGCACCTTTAGGTTTTAGTTGTATATCGATATGACGATTTTGAAAGAAAGGTTGGCGAAAAATTTTATATATATATATATATATATATATATATATATATATATATATATATATATATATCATCCTCATCAGCCGTTTGAGTATCCAGTGCAGGACCGGCCTATCCCGACCGAAGTCGGGACGATACAGCCAATGCATCTCTACCAAGTGGCTTAGGCTGTCTAGTAGAGATTGTATGTGGGGTGAGAAGTGCTTGTAAGAGTAACTGTAGTGTTGGAGTGGCTTTGGATGTGTGTTTAGTATGTGAACGAAGTGTAATCGGCCCGCGCAAGCCGACTGGGTGCAAGCATACTTTATAGTAAGCGACACTGGTTCAACCACAGCATCCCTTGTGTCTGCCAATGCAGTACGTGGCCGGGTGAACACTCCCAGAGTTTATTACCCTGGCAGGGCACGAACCCTGGTTCACCCGTGTACGAAACGCACACTCTACCACTGTACCACAGAGGCTCCATATATATATATATATATATATATATATATATATATATATATATATATATATATATATATATCACCTTTTGTGTTATTACCTTTTTTGGGCCTAGAGGCTGAGCCATAGCCCATTTTGGTCTAAAATTTAATGAGATGATCAGAAGGTCATAGCCCATCATCCTTGTAATTTTAGTCATAATCGCACCTTTTGTTTCGCGTTAAGTTTTTAGCTAACAGACAGACAGACTGACCGACAAACAAAAAACAGACAAACCGAGATAAATCAATACCCGAATTTAGAAAATCGTTTGATAAGCGTCTGAAATCACTTAAATATTGCTAACATTTTGGAGAAGTGTTTTATGTTATAGCTGGATTTCGTTATTATCTCTAGGTCTAGAATAAAAACACTAAACTGACACCAGTATTAGAGATTCTCCGCAGCTGACGATAATTTAAGCACTTATTTCTAACCATCTTGCCAGTCACCATGATGGCTTATTACCTCCACTTGACAACTGAGTAGACAGAGTCGCGTACCCTACGGCAGAACTCAGGTCCTGTATTCTTGTCGGTTGAAGAGGCTTCTCTTCTTCTCCTAAACGATTTATTTTGTTTAGTACACCTTACTGTTGTCTTCTGTCTTATATAAATCCTTCCAATATCGTAATACTATTCATAAATAACGTACAAATAGATATTAACAACACATATTCAATAGTAAATCCCTATAGGAGGTGTCAGGAAGCAGCCTTAGCCGATGAGAATACGAGCCAAGGTCATTTGGCATACAGATGATGACACACAAGTCTCTTACTCACCAGTGCATGACAACAAGTTGTTTGCAGTATATTCTTGCTGCTGCCACACGATTTCATTCCCCCTGGGAGAGCGCCCTAACACTGAAGGAGTTAATGAATGGTATAGCACAGTCTCCAAATCGACAACTCTCTCATAAGCTGAGTACAATTTTGAGATAGCCACAGTATAACAAATTCCTTACTCGGATTGAAGGGACTATTGAAGATGTTCATTTTTTATTTCATTCCAGCTACCGCCAGACGATTTAATATTGCTTACGATGATTGAAGGTGATGAATATTCAATGTGCCGATACTCTTCTCAGTTTTCTTGTAGCAGTTATTTTTTATTGTAATTATTTCAGATAACTTCAAGACGAAACTACGAGCACAAGAAGTTAATAACGCCGGTGAGAAAATAGCTTAATAATGAATGATTTCAAATATTAGACCTTTATGCGGGTATTTGTTAAAGCTCTAAAATCCTTAGGATGACTCGGAAATCCTTATGAGTGCCCCTAAACACAGGAGAAATCTCAAGGAGCTACAGTATTTATAAAAACACGTTAGCGCTGTGACTTCCCACATCTCAGGGCCCAGTTAGGAATGGTGGGCACCTGTCACAAGGACTTAAAAGTTTCTTACAAGCGATAGAGGAGGCAAGATGGCCGACCAACAACAAATCCGAATTCGTCGCCCACATTTTCGCCCTCGTAGACAAATGTGGCACACACACACACACACACACACACACACACACAATTTCCAGGTGGTCTACAATCATAAGGCAATGGTGTTAAATTCCTTGGGAATACCATGTATTTAGTTTCCAACACTCCTCATCCAAAGGCAGCAGCTGATTAGCGTCCACACACCTGATAAAGTCAGCAAAGATACAAGTGGGTATACCTTACATACTCTTTTGATCTCGGGTAAACCTCAATGTTGTCTGGACAACATAATTATTACGGATCAACACAGGTTTTTCTGCCATAATTGTCAAGGTACTGTATGGCACCTACAGATGGTATATATTTCTTTAGAATCTGGTAACCATTTTTGTTACTAGTTAGATTTTCTGATGGAAATTTTCATGATGCCAGTGTAATGCACTGTTGGTTACAGGACACTGAATTAATGCTTGAGATAAAACAGTTAGTCTCGGTGATGACAGCAAACAACCGTCTAGTCCAAGATAACACGTTCGCATGATGATAACGCTTCAG
Source organism: Coenobita brevimanus (assembly GCF_032717465.1). Taxonomy (NCBI): domain Eukaryota; kingdom Metazoa; phylum Arthropoda; class Malacostraca; order Decapoda; family Coenobitidae; genus Coenobita; species Coenobita brevimanus. The sequence goes on from NC_136980.1 coordinate 21,110,235, forward strand.
ACATAGCTATGATTACCCGGCTCCGACACAGCAGTCATGGATGCATGTGCTGTTGCAGGAGCTGAAGTAATAACTTCAGGACGCAATTGTTGGGCTAAGTATGATTAAAAAGGATATATCAGCAAGAGTCCACCTTCAGCTGTTATGGAGTTAGAATTACTGTGTGCCTTATGTGTGAAAAGTTTATCATAATATATCCACAGACTTACAAGTAACTGTATCTCCGTTACGGTTTAGAATTGGACTCATGTTGATATATCCTTTTCCTCAAAATCTTCCCAAGAATTTTCTGAAGTCGTTACCTATTTTCTGAGGCACTGTACATGTGCTTTCATTCATACATACATAAACATACACTGATGCCTCTCTGTCTGCCTCTGCATTCATCTCTCTCTCTCTCTCTCTCTCTCTCTCTAGTTACAGACAATGTATTTTCACTATAGATATATTAGTAGCTTTCAAAAATAATATTACGTCACAGACGCCTTCTTTGTACCACTGCTCCAGCATGGTGACTATTATTTCTTGGCCGCCATCTCCATGTGGGTACTGTACAGTGCTGCCATCTGATAGAGTTGTCAACTGTGAATAGCAATATTTCTTTTAATCAAATCCGATCAGTCTAGTCTCAGTCTAAGCAATGCTTTGTGTCATGAATACTTATTATTGGACTGCTGCACCGCATACATACATAAATACATACATAATGGTGATGTTCCTGTCTCTCTTCCCTCCACCACCTCTGATATTCTAAACTACCTGCTTAACGGATGTATACTCCTAAGACAGAGGCTTTTTGCACCTCTCTGACCAGAATGTTGCGGACAAAACACAGTATTTTTTGCTTGTTAAGAATATCTTTTATGGAGTCTCTTAGTGTTTCCATCTGAAGAGTCATTAGCAATTCTTCCTCACATAATGCCACTCGGGGAACCGTGTGGCTAGTCACACCTGCAGTAAACGTCCGGACTGAGTAGCCTAGCTCCAAGTTCCCGTTTATATGAAGCAAAGTGGGATTGGTCAATGGCTGGATAGAAAAAAAAGTTTGTGCTGCGGATATAACTAGTACAGATAAAATACAAGTGAACATCTACCTGGCATGTCGAAAAAAACATGCAAGGGGAAGCATCAAAATAGAAGTTGAGAAGACTTCTCGCGGAAGAAGATTGTTGATGCCTTTTTTTTTTTCCGATAGCCGAGTAACTCCTACAAAATTCTCAAAATGATGCAACCTTTCAGTGTTATAGGAACTAGAGTAATGAATGTTTCGGCAAGAGAGATGACGGATATGATAACATCAGAGTAACCAGTGTAATGACATGGCTAATAGTGGCCAAAAGGAACTCTCAGTTCGGAGTAAAATAGAATATACAGTACAAGAACATTCATGTGAAAGGCAACCACTGCCTTACAGAGGGATTGCTCCGCAATCGCAGTTTTAGAGCCACATCTGCACCACAACCGCACAATTTTAGCTGTTTTGGACCCACACATGCACCGCACCAGCAAGTCATTGTCTGCACCTGTACCACACTCACAACACATGGAACCACACCCGCACCACACCAACAGAACAGAATAGCACAGTTTCCTTTTCAGTCATATATCCACATACTAGACTGTTGAACTTTAAGTAACCAAGATCATGCATATACAGTATACTTAACATCATCATACATGCTTCTAAATTAGAGTATGATATACAAAGGACAAACTTAAACGAAAAACGATTGCAATGAGTTTATTGCAATATGGTTATGTAATATTTTTTAGGCTTTCATTTAGCAATTTTGACACGATTGTGGAAGTTCGCAACCCATGCTGATATAGCTTTTCTGACTTGCATTCCTACTTCTCTTTATCCTTAGCATTTAAGCTTGAATTCTTGAATAAAATATCGAGACAAGATGGCCTGAGGCTTGTCGTCCTAACTGACACAACGTGCTCAGTTAGACTAAAATTTCTTTTCGCAAGGTGCACTGGTACCCATCAAACATATAGAACATTACATGCAGTCCCAGAAAGTGCCAAGAGTTGGAACTCTTGTTCTGGAGAATGGGAATGGAACACGTCTGATTATAAAGTTTCTGATACACTTTTAATTGACTGACGTGTACTCAGAATCATCTGGGAGGTCATCGTATTCATAAGCAGTCATGCAGATGAGTTTAAGAGTTAGTGAGAAATTTGGTAAATAATTTTGCTCAATCTTCAGAGGGGCTCAGATTGTTGGGAAAGGTGATGGATTTGGCATCTCACATAGTAAGGACAAGCTCCCTGTCTGTTGATGAGAGGACTCTCATATCTTTCTATTTGGGGAACATTGCCGACCCACAGACCTTATGCGATATTCTCCTTGCCATGCTGCAATTCCCTAAATTATAAGGTACATTGACTAAAATCTATTCCACCATTTCTAAATGCGAAAATTATTAAAATGGATGTGGTTCAGAAGATTAGGAGAAATACACTGAGGTGGTTTGATCGTGTGGAGAGAATGGAGAGTGAAAGACTGACTAAGAGGGTGTATGTAGGTGAGGTGGAGGGAGGGAGAGGGAGGGGTAGACCGAGGATGAGGTGGAGGGATGGAGTTGAGAGGTATATGAGCAAGGGGGGGGTGAGTTGGGGGGAGGGTAGTCAAATGGTGGGTGACAGAGCGACTTGGAGGCGTTTTGTCTGCGGCCACCCTTTGCGAGTTTAGGGCGTCGGGCTATAGATAGATAGAAAATTATCTAGACCATCACTCACCTTGGCGTACTTCTGTACGAACACAGTTCTACTGATTCTAACACGGAGGACAACATAAACACTCAGTACTGGAACTGTAGTTTCAATATTAATATAAGTTACAACAAGCAGTATGGTACGAGGGTAGACATTACTATGAGAGGGGCCGGTACCAGTGAACATGTGTGTGACTGACTGTGAAGTTTTTTTTTTTTTTTTTTTTTGTCCGACTTCTGGGCATAGGCTTCACAGCCTGCTCTCAAGGCCCAGTAGTCCTCCTACATACCATACACCTCTCTACAAGTGAGGCCTCTGTGCTGATATATGGCTTAAATTCCCAGAGATATGTCCAGTCACCAGAGTCAGCTGGTGAGATTAATCCAGCCTAATAATTTTCGTAGTAAGGATCTAACGTACGGGTAACCCCTCCTAGCTGGCGAGTTTAAGCCGGCTTAACCATTCTTGGTAGGAATCTAATGGACAGTTAACCGTTCCTGCTTCTGAGGAAGAAATCCCAGGAGCACTGACAGGTGTGGCGAGGCTGCATGGTGACTGTCACTGAAGAGAGGAATAGGTAAAGATTAAGTGAATGCATGTAGTGGTATGCAGCACCAACACACATTTGTTACCATTTTCTATGGTGTGACTAAACACTCATTTTCATTCATACTAACTCTACATATTCCGCACATGTACCGCAGTGGAGAAAATACAACTGCACCCGCACTGTACTCGCAGAGAATGGAACTGCAACTTCAAGAATTTCTCTTCTGTATCCCACAACCGCACCACGGTGCGCGATACTGCAACATCTTGCGGTGCCATGGTTCCGCCACAGAGCTCTGTTGCCTTTAGCAACTGTTTACCAAGGATGTATGAGCATTTACATTTAAAGGGTAACATTCGTCAACCAAGTTACCATGCTTTAGCTAATAGGCCTACCAGTATATATTACCTATTCTGCACTAGATACCATCTCACCTGTGTGTGTGTGTGTGTACTTACATGTCATCCTGCTTGTGAAACTTGAATAAGCAAATGGGTTGGTTGGTGGATAGATGGCTGGTATGGATTTGTGGGTGGACAGGTGAGTGGGTGTTGTGGTCATGGTGGGAGCGGTGGGTGAATGGATGGGATGGGTGCTGGGTGGATGGACAATAGGCAGGGTGGATGGTGGATTTTGCTAGTGGATGGGAGGATGGGTGGCAGGAGGCAGGTTATGTTGCTGGTCATCATAATAATACAGAAGACACACAAAATCACAGCCTAATCCGTGCCGACTCCGTGCCTTCTTTACCCCTGCACAGTTGTTGACTATATACACTGGTTTTATTCACTCCTGTTTAGAGTACAACTCTCATGTGTGGGGAGGCTCCCCACATACAGCTCCTCTCAATAGGGTGGAGTCAAAGGCTATTCGTCTCATCAACTCTCCTCCACTTACTGTCTCCCTTCAACCTCCGTCTCTTCGCCGCACTGTTGCCTTTTTATCTCTTTTCTATGGCTACTTCAATTCTCAGTGCTCCTCTGAACTGTCTGCTTGCATCCCTCCACCTCTACGACGGGCGCGTAGCACCCGTCTAGCAACAAACTCTCATCCCTTTTCTGTCCAACTCTCTAATGCAAGAGTTTACCGTTACTCCCAGTCCTTCATTTATGCAACAGGTCACCTCTGGAACTGTCTCCCTCTGTCTGTATTGCTTATGTCCTTTGATTTCCAGTCTTTCAAACGCAGTTTGTCCAGGCATCTCGAAATGAATGGATCCTAAATTTGGCTCTCTTTTGTATTGTTTTTGTTTGTTTCTTGAAAGGCACTCTTTTGCGAGCTCAGCCTTTGGCTTCTTCTTCCTCGCATAAAAAAAAAAACTCCACCCTTGTCTTGTTACCAACCCTTTCCAGTATTACCTCACCCCACCTCTTCTTCCCACATTCTCCCAGCCTGGTTGTTGTTGCTGCAGTATAGCCCCAGTCTCTCTGCCCAAACAGACCCATCAAACACAGGCAAGCAACTGCCCCGCCACAGCAAGGCGCAGGGAAGAATGTAAAGTTTTGGTCCGTGGATGGACTGCGCATATGCATCTTTCCACCCAGTTAATAGGGACACCACAATAGGCTTCACAGCACTGTAAATGGTTTCCTAGGTTACAGGAAGCCATCAGACTTGCCACTCAGTATAGAGCCAGCTGAAGTGAAATGAAGAATAATAAAATGTAAGAGGAAGGATAGGCAAAATAGGAAAACGAGAAGGCAGATACAGACGGCAGGTCAAGGAAGAAGTAGACAGCACCGCAGCAAATGAATGAATGACGGTCGCCACCACCTACCTGACTGGTATATAAAGGTCATATTCTAAGTGGCTGGGGAGAATCCTAATACGTCTTCCTTAAGCCCCTGTCACATACGTCGCAGGATATTTTTCATCGTACGAGATTCTAGGGCCACGATGGTGGGGTGGGCTCTTACGATGCTAGAAGTATAGTAGGCTACAATCTTAGCCACAATCAAAAAGGAAAATCATGTTGTGCGTCCGTCGCGGGAAAAAATTGGCACTTTAAAATATACAATTATCCTGCGATTGTCTTGCGGCTCTCCTACGTTTGGCATATGATGTTTTTTTCATCGTGTGATTGGCGCAAGACAAAACAATCATCATACAAACATCACAGGACCATCGTACGACAATCTTACGTCATTCGTAATACGGTCTGATGATATAAAAGGCGATGCAGGCTCAGGCTCGCTCCTTTCTCTCCAAGATTTGCCAAGAGTTTCTGCAGGTTTTATTAAAACTTTGAGATTCTGTGATAAAATGTTACTTAAAGGCAAAGGCAAAGGGAGGGGCAAGGGCAGGAAGAGTCCGGCTGAGGAGGATTAGCAGGAGGTAGCCTAAGAGTTGGTTGTGCAGGAGGCCCAGGAAGCCCCAGCCCCAGATGAGAAGGAGCCAGATGACCCAGATGATGACCGTGATGACGATGACGAAGATGACGAGGATGACGATGGCGGAGGTGGCAAGGGTATGTTCAAGGCAACGAAGGAGCAGAAGTTATGACTGATATGAGACTGTTGCATGAAGATATTTTTGTCTTGTGATATTCGCAGGATTATCCTGCAATAATCCTGTGATATTCCCATATCCCACGATAATCCTGTGATAATCGTAAGACTGCCTTATGACATGCATACGATTATTGCACGATTTTGAGGGCGTTAGAAGACCCTAAATTTGTATGATAATCGTACGCATGTCCAAGGATAGTCATACGATTGTGCTACGCCATGGCCACGAGCGAAAAAAATACCAGGACAAAATTTTGATTTTGGCCATGACCAAACCCCAAGTCAGGCCTCTACGACGCTATTTTTCGGCTCAGGACACCCAAATATCGTAGGACAGTCTCACGACCATCGCATGAGTTTGCTGTATTATCTGTCGTGGACCCGTCTTAACCCCATCCTGCGACGAATGTGGCAGGGACTTCAGCAATTCATTCCGCACATTAAATCTCGGTATCCTTTTTTTTTTTTTTTTTAATGTGCTTGACTCTGGGCATAGGCCTCACAGCCTGCTCTCAAGGCCCAGTAGTCCTCCTACATATCATACACCAATAAATGTCACTACTTCGGTGCTAACACCCACCGTCCATATTGAATACATGCTAGGGCTGTCTCATACAGGACTGGCATATTGGTATTAGCGGGGGTACTTTTACGACATGTCGTTGGGTCTTCTGGTAGATCGGTAAAGTCTGCTTTAGATGTAGTCCAAATCCTTAAACTGTTCCCTGCCCCATTGGGGATTTGAACCTGGGTCCGGTAGGACCGCAGGACACCTCTCTACCGATTGAGCAACCGCCTCCCCCTGTTGCTTGTTACTGATATATGTCAATATTAAAACAATATAATGAACACACAAGAGAAAGTAAATTCTCATTATAAAAAATAAATCGCTATGGAAGATGTGTTACAAGACCTGCCACGTCACTTAGAATATGGCGTTTAATCTCAGGGTACACCCACGCACCAAAGTTTCTGTACCGCCGTCGGTGGAAAGAAGTGGAAGTCAGGGTTAGAGAGAGGGCAGGTGAACAGACAACCGTGAGTGGTGGTTTGGTAATGAGCTACGAGGCGAATGGTGAAACTGGATTCGAAACCTTTTTTCGCTGTTCACCTGCAAAACACTATGCGTTCCTAACATACATAACATATATTATAACGTTGACTACTATGTTATCTTGGAGTCCTTTGAAATTCGTCCAGACACGATCCATTTGTTTCGAATCCTCAACATGCAAATGAAGCACCGAGCCAGTTGTATATGAGCTGCGACTGGTCATTATGACTGCAATGATAATTTTTGTGAATATGTTGTTGCTGGATTGTCTATGGCCACAGTAGCTGTGCGGATGATTGGACGGATAAACCACAATGTGATGGGGGGTGGACAGCATTCACCTATAATAAACTATAACCAAATGAAATTAGAAGCAAACAATACAAAATATTTTGATACAACGAAGGTAAACCTGTAGCATCCTGCTCCACTTCGTTATCCAGGCCTTAACTGTTGCTGCACCTCATGCGTGAATTATTTTCCTCCAGTCTCTGTCTCTTCTGTTGCTCTTATTTCCGGGTATTCTCTTACTGCGAGCCGTCATATTTCTTAGGGGGTATCTAGTGGTCCGATCCTTTACCCCTACTGCCTGACACTATTTGTCACATCATCACTCCCACACAAACAACGTTAGCGCAAGACTGGTGAATCTGTTACTGCCATTACTGGCACTGCCACTACTAACGCACCTTTTCCCACTGACTGTGTCTAATTTCCCTCACAATACTACTGCTGCTACTCCTACTACTAATCTGCTATAAATCTGTATAATTTTACATATGACTGTCCTCGTGTCTGTGGATCTGCTAAACAGATTGTCCCTGTCCCGCCATCGACAACTCGTCACTTATCCCCCACCACTGGCCCAATTGCACCCCCTCTCTCCCAGCCGCCATCGACACTATTCCTCCCCAACTCCGACACCACACTACCCCTCACTTCATCCCTGGCCCACCAGGCCTGTTGTGCACCCTTTAACTGTGAATATACGTGTTATACATTAATAATGTAAGAAAGTACAGTATTTGGGAGCCGAATGCTAATCGCCCGCCAGAATATGCTGTTGGCCAAGTCAAAGATTTAGGCCATATCTTGATACTCTGAAGGTTTCATGTTGATAGCTCAAGCCGTTCGTCAGATATAATGGTGCTAAAGGCAGACGATAAAAACTAGTTGATCTTTGGCAGCCATTTTGGTAACTTTGACCTTGACCCCGAGTGCAAGTTTTCGAACTCGTCCAAGTTTTTGGCCATATCTTGATAACCTGAAGGTTTCATGTTGATAAATCACGCCGTTCATGATATATAATGATGCTAAAGGTGGGCGATAAAATCTAGTTGATTTTTGGCAGCCATTTTGGTGACCTTGACCTTGACCCTGAGTGCCCATTTTTTATCCCGGCCAAGATTTTGGCCATATCATGGTACCCTGAAGGTTTCATGTTGATAGCTTAAGCCATTCATGAGATATGATGGCAAAACACACACACACACACACACACACACACACACACACACACACACACACACACACACACAGAAGCAGGCAAAAACATTATCGTTACGCCTTCTAAAGGCGGGCGATAATAATAATCATAATAATGACAACAACATAGATGTGCAGTGTTTCTAACATTACATGTAAAAACTGCAGACCCAAGCATGCCTATATAACGGAGCACTTAAATATTATTGACAGAACCGACCATAGACCGTTCTTAACATTACCAATGAACCTGCCCTATAGCACTTCACCATGGTAATACAACCCATTGTAGTCATTTGTGGGATCACTGCAGCTGCTTAGGAAAAATAACATAGTGCACGACATGCCTACAGCCCACTAAAATACACCTCTGACGTTTCACTGACATCCATCAAATAACCTAGGAGTTAGTGGACAAACAAACGACTGCATTTAAACAGAGGCCGAATGCCTCGCATCGGTATGTGACAACCTGACAAAACTGTTATAATCCTGCTCTGCAGGTGTCAACGTACTTATAGTACTACTAATAATAGTAGTAGTAGCAGCAGTAGTAGTAGTAGTAGCAGCAGCAGCAGTAGTAGTAGTAGTAGTAGTAGTAGCAGTAGTAGTAGTAGTAGTAATCACATGTTAATAGGCACGATACAGAGGACGACAAACACCATAATATCCCTTATAAAACACGTGAACACATCTTTGACATATGAAACCAAACCGTACCATAACATGCTGCAATGGTGGGGTTACAGTAATACTAAATTAATGTTTGACAGCAACCCAACCTTCTGTCACGACAAACAGATACTGCATTGCGTCAACACATGCTGTTTCAGTGTTTGTCCTCCTCTGTATCGTGCCTAATAACATGTGATTATTATTATTATTATTATTATTATTATTATTATTATTATTATTATTATTTATTATTATTATTATTATTATTATTATTATTATTAATTATTATTATTATTATTATTATTATTATTATTATTGCTGTAATTATGATGACACCTGCAAAAACAGTTTTGTCAGGTCGTCATATACCGATGCGAGACATTCGGCCTCTGTTTGTGACCAATCGTTTGTCTGTCCACTAACTCCTCCTAGGCTATTTGATGGATGTCAGTGAAACGTCACATGTTTATTTTAGTGGGTTGTAGGCATGTCGTGCACTACGATACTTTTCTTAAACAACTGTAGTGATCCCACAAAATACTGCAATGGGTTGTATTACCATGGTGAAGTGCTATAGGGAAGGTCCAATTGTAATAAAAATGGTCTGTTATCGGTTTTGTGGTTAATATATCAGTGCTCCATAATATAGGCACGTTTGGGTCAGTAGTTTTTATTATGTAATGTTAGGAACACTACACCTCCATGTTGTTGCTGTTATTATTATAATTATAATCATTAATGTATACCACGTATATTCACAGGTAAAAAGGTGGACAACGGCCTGGTGGCCCAGGGATAAGGTGAGGGGTAGTGTGGTGTCGGAGTAGGGGAGGAGTAGGGTCGATGGTGGGTGGGAGAGAGGGGGGGATGCAACTGGGGTAGCGGTGGGGGAGGTGGGGATAAATGACGAGTCGTCGACAGTGGGACAAGGACAATGTGGTTAGCAGATACACAGACATAAGGACAATCATATGTATAATTATGGATTTATAGGGGATTAGTAGCAGAGTAGCAGAAGTAGTATTGTGAGGGAAATGAAACACAGTCAGTGGGAAATGGGGGGTTAGTAATGGCAGACCAGTCCTGTATGAGACAGCCCTAGCATGTATTCAGTATGGACGGTGGGTGTTAGCGCCGAAGTGGTGAAATGTAGAGGTGTGCGGTACATAGGAGGACTGCTGGGCCCTGAAAGCAGGCTGTGAAGCCTATTCCCAGAGTCGGTAACATAAAAAAAAAATTAAAGAGCCAATAATGGTAGTACCAGATTCAGCAGTCTTGTGCTATCATTGCTTGCGTGGGAATGATGATGTGACGAATAGTGTAAGACAGTAGGGGTATAGGACCGGACGACTAGAGATCCCCCAAGGAATATGACGACAAGCAGTCAGAGAATGCCGAGAAGTAAGAATTATAAAACAGACAGAGACTGAAGAAAAATAATGCACGTATGAGGTGAATCTACGGTTAAGGCCTGGATAACGAGGCAGAGCAGGATATCACAGCTTTATCTTCGTTGTCTCATATTATTTTGTGAAATATACTTCTAATTTCATCTGGTTATACTTAATTATTGGTAAATGCCCTCCTTTGCCCGTCACAATGTGGTTTCTTCGTCCACATAAAATAATAATAATTTACAACCACCCGGACAGCTACTGTAGGAATCAGCATTAAATCCACGATCAATCTATATTATAGCTATAGGCAATCCAGGAACAACATATTCACAAAAAATACCACTGCAGTGATAACGACCAGTCGCAGCTTACATACAACTGGCTCCGCACTCTATCTGTATGATGAGGATCCGAAACAGATGAACCAGTTTCAAAAGACTCCATGATAACATAGTAGTCATCTGTGTTATAATAATTATATGCTATGTATGTTACGAACGCATAATGTTTTGCAGGTGGATAACATGGAAATGTTTCGAAGCCAATTCGAATCCAATCGCTTCGTAGCTCAGTACCAAACCACCACTCACGGTTGTCCGTTCGCTTGCCCTCCCTCTAAACCTGACTTCCACTTCCTTCCACCGAGGGAGGGGGTACAGAAACTTTGGTGTGTTTGCCGAGAGGACACCGCCTTTGTTGACTGTACGGCAGCCTAAGTCTATGGTAATCGAGCAGTGTCGTAGTGTACAATTATGCTGGTCAGTAAGATTTCTCAGGACCACTTTGTCTTACTGTTAGACTCTCTCTCGTCATCAGATTGCCAGAGTGCCCACCGGTTTTATATTACCACTTATCCCTTCAGTCCGATGAAGTATTGATAATTTTATATTTGCTACCTCCAAGCGATATCATTCAGCATAGATGAACTGATGACGTTAGAAAATTCCTTGATATAAAAGGTCTCCCCCAATTTGACTAAATTCGTTTGAAGGTAGCAAGAAAAAATATGCATCAGTAGACTGAATGGATTAAACTGTGTTCTTCTAGTGTCTGGTCCTGCAGTATCAGGTGGTCTCATAAAGCTTGTATACAGAGCAGTGATATATGGATGTTTGTACAATTGCGGAAATAAATATCGATAGAATTCATTGTGATTAATACTGGTAATGTGAGCAATGACTTTCAAAACCCAATGATGCGATCACTGGAACTCAACAGTCTCTTTAGAATACTGTTTGTGAGTTTGGTAAAAAAGCAGTGATATGAGAGTCCGATATAAAAACTGTAGAATGAAAGAAAACTATATCACTCAAGAAGGAGCACTGAGTACTGACTGACAGCATTGTACAGCAAGCAGAGAGAGAGAGAGAGAGCACCGGGTACTGAGAAAATTGTTCAGTAAGATAGCAGTGCACTCACTACAGATAATGCTTTATATTTAAAGACTAAAGTTTACTGTGAACTTATTACTGCCTGTCGCTTCAGGCGGCGGGAGCGGCATTGGGCGTGCATGCTGTCAGGTGCTGGCCAGGGAGGGCGCCCGACTGGTGATCACTGATATCAACCTTCAGGCGGCCAAACACACCCTCACCCTCCTTCCTGGTGAGTCACTCTCCTGCCTGGTGAGGTACCCTCCTGCCTGGTGCGGCACTCTCCTGCCTTGTGAGTCACTCTCTCCTGCCTGGTGAGTCACTCTCTCCTGCCTGGTGAGTCACTCTCTCCTGCCTGGTGAGCCACTCTCTCCTGCCTGGTGAGTCACTCTCTCCTGCCTGGTGAGTCACTCTTGTGGCTGGTAAGTCGCCCTCAAGCCTGATGAGCCACTCTACTGTCCTTTGCGTCACAGACTAGCCAGAAGCAAAGTTATATTTGCATGATGTGTCGTTGTGTTTAGGGCAGTACGATGGAAAAATAGTCAACGTAAGTAAAAGTCTGCTGACATTCTCTCTCTCTCTCTCTCTCTCTCTCTCTCTCTCTCTCTCTTCAACACAATGACAGCATGAGGCCGGTCATTCTCTTGGTGTGCAAAGACTTCAATACAATATGAACACTTTTCATCGAATGTCGTGTTTTCTTCGTAAATTATCATTAATACTAGGGTTTATTAAAGTGACATTGCCAAGAACAAGTTAATATTTGTCCAACCATGGGGGATGAAACTATAAATTGAGTTTCACACCAATAATGGGTTAAATGCAATATGGTGAAGGGTCTTACCTGTAGGAGTTCCCAGTCCAGTACTTACGGGTATTCAGCATTTTTTTTCTTTGGAGGGGGGGGGGTGGAGCTACAAGGGATTCTAGTGCACTGCAGGAATGCAATTATTAGCGAGTATAAGTACTGTAAGTACACCCACGAGGTAAAGTTCACTGACAGTCCCTGCCAGGCATATGTTTCCAAACATAGCCCATAGAGGGCGCAGCGCTCGTCCACCAGAGTAAGGGAGAAAGGAGGATATGGAGACGGGGAGCGAGAGGGAGGCAACGAGACTGGAGGAGGAGCGAGGCAGCAGGACAGGGGAGGAAGAGAGCCTGTGACGATGGTAGATGACATACATCGGGTGTTTTATTATCCATCTATCCATCCATCATCCAATCCTTTCTCGCCCCACAAGGAGCGTAGGAACCCGGGGCTAGGCAAGTTGGTCCTGACATTTAAGATTAGAGTGACCAACCTCACTCATCCCTGAGTGGCATTACGTGAGCAGTAAACACCAACCACCCATTGGATATAAACCTACACAGGCTCAATCCGACTGGAGCACCTTAATAACCCACTAAACCACCAGATGGCAGATGCCACAGTTTGGTTATATGGTTCCCACCGATGGTAGTAAATGGTTTCCTGGTGTACAGGAAACCATTTGGCTTGTCACTCAGTGTAGAGCCACATATAGGCAGACGGAAGAGGAAAGAATGAAGGAAAGACAGAAGAGGAAGGATGGAAGAGAGGACAGGGCAGACACCCAAAGCAGCACTACATCGAGTGAGTGGATGGTGAGCGCCCCCACCTACCACATTATTATTATTATTATTATTATGATCATTATTATTATTATTATTATTATTTATTATTTTTATTATTATCCTTATCATTATTATTATTCCGAGTATTATTATTATTATGGATGGGAAAGAAAGACGTAATCCAGCGTTAGCCCTTAGAAAACGGCTGACATCTTTTGCATTTTTTCTAACTGAAGACAGATTTTTTTTGTGTGTGTGATTGAAGCACTAGTGATGTCCAGAGGCTAAAGGTTTGATAAAGTCTGGCAAGCCATAAACGACGGTTTAAATCTGATGCAGACGATCAAAGACGCCAGAATAATTTCCCATCGTCTAAGGGGTAAGGGCGTCAGAAATTAATTTAATCACGTCATGTAATGTGAATGTAGACTGCGAGGTAAATGGACGTAAACTAAGAGGCAAGGAGAGAGAGAGAGAGAGAGAGAGAGAGAGAGAGAACAAGGAGTTAGCAAGTGAAACGTGTAAAGGACAATGCCTAGTTTGGTGGTAAGTATTTGAGAATCGTATAATTACATACGTCATAAATCAAAGAAGGTAATTAATGCACTGATCTGATAACTTTACAATGTATTAAATATAATAATCCTTAATTATTTTGATGAAAAGGCAGGAACAGTGCTGCATTTTAAATTACTGATGTTACACACATATAAACCCTCTCTATGCGACCAATGGCGTTGCCATGATGCAAGTGATCAACCAATCCCCTTCAGTCGGAGTGGCAGTTACACATAATGTCTATCAACAATAAAAATACTCTGCGGCCTTCCACCCTCCCAGTTCTGAAGTATGTAATTATATGATTTCCAAATACTTACCACCAAACTAGGCACTGCCCTTTATCTGTTTCACTTGCTATCTACTTGCCTTCCCCGCCCCCCATCTCTCTCTCTCTCTCTCTCTCTCTCTCTCTCTCTCTCTCTCTCTCTCTCTCTCTCCTTGCCACTTAGTTTGTGTGCTTCTACGTCGCAGTCTACCTTCACATTACCTGACATGATTGAATTAATTTCTTACTTCCTTAACCCTTAGACGATGGGGATTATATTGCGGTGTCTTGGATCGTCTGGGTCAAATTCAAACCTTTTTTTATGGGTTGCAAGACTTTATCAAACCTTTAGCCTTCGGACATCACTAGTGCTTCTGTCACACAAGAAAAAACTAGAATTAGAAAAGATAAAAAAAAATGTCAGCCGTTCTCTACGGGCTAACGTTGGATTAAGTCCTTCTTTCTTATACTAATGTTATAAATAATAATTATAATAATAATAATAATTAATAATAATAATAATAATATAAAACACTCGATGTGTCATCTACCATCGTCACAGGCTCTCTTCCTCCTTTTTTATTTTTTTTCAAATAATTAATGCCCATCACCCTGAAGGGCCATTAGGCCAGCAAGAATCGATAATCATGAAAGCCAAAATAATATGAAATATTTGCATCTACTTCATACCAATATTAAGTTATTATTCATGATTATGAAACATAAGTAATAAAGAATACATCAGTATACATGGATAGTACCAGGACAAATACTTCCATCTATACATTACATGTAGACTCATTACTATGCTACTACAAAATAATCAAATACTTATCAATCTTATATATTAACCCTTTAACCGCGGGTGTCATTCCAGAATGACACTGACAAAACTGGACCAAACCGTGGGTGTCATTCTGGAATGATCGTGAATATTTTGAACACCGCGTGTTTTCCCGGCGCGCAAAGTGTCTCACGCAAGAGTAGCTGTCGAGTTCTTTCACGCCAGCCATCCCACACCTCCCTCCTCCAACCCCGAGGGGGCCCCCCCCACCCCTGCCCTGACCCGCATCAGTCAGTATCTGTCCAGCTCTGTGCGTGATAATGGCGCTCCGTCCCGACTCATCGTCGCTCGCTTCCTCCTCTACAATGATTAGTGCTAGTGTTCCCTCTACCTCTACACCGATAAAGGAACTGCCGACGGCGAGGCAGAAGGGGTATGAGCACTCCTGAAATTAGAACTGAGCTGGACAAAAACTGTAAGTAACTACTTCCTTGGATTGTAAGGCAGTGAAAGTGACACACTCACAGCAAGCAGTGATGATTTTTCCCAGCAGTGATTGGTGGTGAAACCATTTTCCATTGGATAGTGACAGTGATGAAAGTGATCGTGTTGTTTCCCTTCCCACCACCCCCCCAACTTACTTCTGGGAAAGGAAAAGGCTCCTATGTGGCACCCACAAATGAATGGGAAGAGAGTGAAGCGCAGGCTCACGTCTCCCACACCAGGCCCTAGTAAGCATTTCCCATCAATTTCCCGTTCCCCTAGCCCTATTGCCCTCACATCATCATCATCATCTGTCGTGCCCTCTCCTCAGTCTGCATCATCTGAGGAGTACGAATTACCAAAGCCTGCAAAGCGAGGGAAGGCAGGCCGTGCAGGCCGTGCAGGCAGGCCTAGAACAAAGGGAATGCGTGGCAGTTGGAGGGCAAAGCTGGACGATAAGTGAGGGGATAAGCGAGGTGATAAGCGGGGTAGAAAGGGTCAAGTTTCACCACGCACCAGGTCAGAAACCCCCCCGCCTGCCCCCCGCTCAGCTCTCTCACCCTCGCCACCCCCCCACTCACCGCCCCCGCACTCACCCCCCTCCCCGTTGCCTCCTGCCTCACCCCCTCCCACTTCTGCCTCCTGCCTCACCTCCTGCCTCACCCATTGCCTCCACCTCAGCTCCTTCCTCACGGGGAAACGAGTGGCAATGCAACCTGCCCCTGCCTCTGAACCCCGCCCAGGGCAAGTGGATGAATTTGTTTGGTCTGGATGGTGCAGGATTTTCAGCCACACAATCCAACCTCCGTTTGATATGTGACAAATGCTGGAATACAGCCTGCCTTCCCCATGCAACGCAGGAGGATGACTTTGTTGGACTACTTCCTGGCCTTCTCATGGATGATGAAATCGTGCAGCATGTCAGCCGATGAGACCAATAGGTATGCAGCTCAGTGTGCAGCAGAAGGGCTGGGACCTATTGGCTCACCAAAGCAAGTATCGTGGGTTGCCTGTCGGGATCAGAGAGCTGTATGTGTTCTTTTTGCACTAATGTTTTTGATGCCCCATATAAAGAGACAAGAGTTGGAGGAGTACTGGCTCGGTGGATGACATTACTACTATCCCAATATTCGGGAAGTATATGTCACGGGATCGGTTCCGACAGCTGCTTGGATACCTGCACTTCGCTGGACAATGCAAACCCGGTCCCAAACTGACCCTTTGTGGAAAGTGAGGGATTTTCTCTAACAGGATTAGGGATCGATTTATGCGATTTTTCCGGGCCTATGCAGAAAAGTCTGTCATAGACGAATCCCTGGTATTGTCTTCAGGAGGACTTCTCAAATTCATGCAGTACATCCCCAGCAAACGCCACCTGCTTTGGGATAAAGTTCTTTGTGCTGTGTGACTGTGAGACGGGGTATATCCTGGATTTTGTCATCTACTCTGCTAGCACAATGGATGTGAACAGGAAAGACCCCCTTGGCTTCTCTGGCTCCGTTGTAAAAGTGCTGATGGAGAGGTATTTTGGTGGTAATCATGTGCTGTACACAGAAAATTACTACACAGCACCGAAACTCTCCAAATACCTTGCTGAACACGGCATTGGCACTGTTGGCACTGTACGGAGCTATAGGAAAGAGTGGCCTAGTTTCCCGAAGCATCACTTCACTCATCCAGGGGAGATGTTCACCTGAAGAAGTCAGACAAGCTTCTTGCGATCAGGTGGCATGACAAGAAGGTCGTGAATATGATCAGCACCATCCACAAGGGGGAATTGCAGAGAACTGGGAAGGTCAGCTA
Organism: Coenobita brevimanus; assembly: GCF_032717465.1. NCBI lineage: Eukaryota > Metazoa > Arthropoda > Malacostraca > Decapoda > Coenobitidae > Coenobita > Coenobita brevimanus. Next base: position 21,127,489 of record NC_136980.1, read on the forward strand.
CAGGACGGGAGAGCCAATCATGAAGCCTGATGCTGTCATTGATTACAGTGTCAATATGAGACTTGTTGATAAGTCTGATATGATGATTGGCGAAATCGACCGTCTCAGGAGAAACACCCGATGGTACAGGAAGGCTTGCCTGCACATGCTCGATATGTGCATGCTCAACGCCTTCATTCTCTACAAGACACAAGTCGGGGGCATAAGGCAACCATCACTGAGACAGTTTTCCAAGACTGTCGTGCAGCAGCTACTTGCACGATTTGCAGCAGTGACGGCATTGATCCCGAGGCGACACTCTGACAGACAACTCTGACCGTCTTGAGTGCCGCAATTACATGAGCCGGCACCAGCTTGTGAAATTGCCTCTTACAGCAGGCGCCAGGTTGTCACATGGCCGCTGCAGAGTATGTTCTACCACCACACGGAGGCCTAGGACGAGAAAAATGAGCACACACCAGTGCCTGGAATGCCAAGTCAGCTCTATGTGTAACTCCTGTGCTTTTGCTTCGAGTACCACTCTCTGAGTAAATACTGAAAGTGACAGTGATATATAGTGATGCGAGCAGTACGTGCTTTGCCAATAATTGTATAATGGATAATGTAGTAATAAGGGATATTTTGCCTAGAAAAAAAGGAAATATTGGCCAGTATAATAAGTGATATTGTAATAAGAGAATCTGCGGCATCTTAGTGGGAATTCTGTGGCACTTATGTAATTCTGTGATGTGCCAGTGACGCAATATAGTAATAAGTGCAGTGTAAATATAATGTATATTGCCAAGATTATATGTAAAATAATATTAGAAGTTAGAAAGAATGAAAAGATCGCATGAAACGTCAGTGAGCGGGTGCCGCCACAGTGAAGTGGAGCAGATAAGCAGTCACAGTGAAGAACGGGCGCAACCGCAGGGAAGTGCCTTTTACCTCACCTCAGTGAACACAGAGTGTGGGTGTTTATCGTATGTACAGTGTTCATATATGTTAATAATATTACTATTATGAGAGAGTGTGTTGGCATTTGGTACTGGTGTGTGGGGGCGTAAAATAGTTATTTGCACACCCCTCACTTCTAACGGCTCTCCCCTGTCCTGTGAAAGTCAACAAAGTCATGAAAACCTACACCCAATGGAAAGCTGAAGGTTAGGTACTTTCTAATGGTACCTTATTTTTTTTCTCTAGCTTTATTCTGTGCAGAGTTATTAAGGTTTAAAGGTTTGTTTACATTTGGCTGAAACCCCCGCGGGAGAGGACAGTCAGGCCAAAACAATACCCGCGGTTAAAGGGTTAAAAAAAAATAAAACAAAGAATAATTACAAATTTACTTGTCCTGAACAAAAGAAAAAAAAAACATTTATATAAATGTAACCTCCTCCTGCGGTTCACAAATATATAAAAGTGTATTGACGTGTTTACATATGTACAAAAGCCATATCCCTATGTAAAAAAAATATATATATATATAATAAATAAGGAAACCACAACCAAGTTCATAAAATAACTCACAACTCTGAGTAATCTGGTCTCATTCAGGAAAGTCATCAATTTATTAGTCACACCAACGTCCCCATCACCCAAGACAGAATCAAGTGTGAAAGGGAGCGCATTTGCCCTACAGTATGCAGCCAGAGAGCTACATTCCCCAGCATACCTACTGCGGTACAAAAGGATGTGACTAATAGATAACACCGCATCACAGATGGTACAACGTGGTGGAAATTGTCTGTTAATATTTAGTAACATATGTGTTATTAGGGTGGAATTCATGCGGAGGCGGGCTAAAGCGACCTCCTCCCCGTCTGTTTCCTCAGGAGGAACTGGACCAGTCACATATGGTCCTTTTGACAGATGGAATTGCCAGGTCGGTCCACTGACTTTGGCACAGAAGATTAATTGATTTCTCTCCGAAAGAGAGACCAGACTAGCTCACGAGGAACGTCCCAAGTCTCCTCGAGTTCTACATCCGATTTAGCTGGTACGTCAGCCTACTCATTGCCGTAAATATCGCAATGATCAGGCACCCAGATCAGAGAGAAGGATTTAGCACATGTGTGCAGCTTATTGATGCGGCCCAGAACCTCATGTGAATCAGTCCTACATGAATGAATTGCCAGAAGGGCTGACTTAGAGTCCGAAAAAATGACAAAACTGTCGTGATCTGAACGCAAAGCAAAGTCTATAGCTTGATCTTTGGCAAATAATTCGGCAGTGAATACAGACGTATAGGGGGGCAAGCGAAAACGGATGCGGCACTCCTTAGACCACACACTCGCACCCACACATTCATCCATCTTAGGGCCATCGGTGTACAAGTGGAATGATGCTAGGTGTCTAATGAGGATCATCTGGAACAACTGTCGTACCTCCACCGCCGGTGCCTTGTACTTTGCGACGGGGAGCCAGTCGGTATTAAATGTGGTAGCAAGAGACTCCCAGGGTGCTATTTTTTATGTTAAAACCTGATCCCCATTAGAAAGATCGGACCCTAACACCTCACAGAGGAAGTGAAGCCTCACAGCCACCTGCTCGAGGGCCGCACACAGCAGGTATTCCCACTGTACGAGGATCCGACAAGTTGGAAGGCCAAGTGAGCGTTTACGGTAGGTGTTGATACCATAAGAAAATTGCAGGTGGTCACGCTGTAAACGGAGGGGAGGCACATTAGCCTCCACTTCCAACCGCTCCACATGAGTACATCAAAGGGCTCCAAGACATATACGCAAGCACACTTTCTGAATCATATCAAGTCTATGCAGTACAGCATCTGATGCCGACCCATACACTTGTGAGCCATAGTCAAGCTTAGGATGGATAAGGGACTTACACACCATCAATAAAGACGCTCTGTCTGCTCCCCACGATTTACTGGAAAGAAACTTGAGGACGTTTACTTTTTTACTACAAGAAACAAGCAAATGATTAATATGTGTTCTCCAACTGAGCCTACTGTCAAAATGTAGACCCAGGAATCTTACTGAATTTTGAAAAGGTATCGGCTGATTGTCTGAAGTCAAATGCAAAGGAGGTACGTTAAGTTTACGAGTAAAAACAACACCGACACACTTAGGGATGGAAAACGCCCAACGCTAAACAGATTCAAGTGCCAGTTGAATCTGCTTTGCCGAGGACTGTGCATTGTGGGAAGAGTGCCACACTGCACAGCCATCAGCATAGAGTGAGTATCTAATCGTCCTGTGAACGGAAGCAGATGACAGAATGTCATTAATGGCAATGCTGAACAAAGTAGGGCTAAGCACACTTCCTTGTGGTACCCCGTTCTCTTGGATAGATATGTCCAAAGTTACATTACAGGGTAACCTGACAGAAAACGTTCTGTCAGTAAGGAAGTTCTGAAGGAAAATGGACAAATTACCTTTTAAACCATAAGCGTAGAGTTTACGTAGTATTCTGTTTCACCAGGTCATATCATAAGCCTTATGAATATCCAGAAAAATTCCTATCATAAATTCGCGATTGGCAAAAGCCTCGGCTATGCAATGCTCCAGGTGCACTAAATGATCCAAAATGGACCTGTATTTACGGAATCCACTCGGTTGATCATTTAACACACCCATCGACTCTAAAAGAAAAAGTAACCTTTTATTAACCATACGTTCAAAGACCTTACATACACAGTCAGTCAGCGCAATAGATCGAAACGAACTGGGACTTGTAAGGCAACCATCCTGGCGAGGTATCAGTATGACGTGCGTGTAGTGCCATGAGTTTGGGAACGTGCGAGATGCCCAAATCTCATTGTACATCGCTAACAGCTTACTCAGGTTGGCCTGAGTAAGATGCTGAATCATACCGTACATTATGGTGGATGGACCGTGACTGGAGCCTTTACAGGATGTAAGGGCAAGGAGAAATTCATCTAATGTAAATTCGGAGTTGTAGCTGGTATCTCCGTCTTCAGTGGCAAAGTCAAAATTTTGCAGCTCTGCTGTACGCTTATGGTGGAGAAAGCGAGGATCGTAGTTGACTGAGCTGCTTACCTGGGCAAAATGGTCGGCAATAGTATTGGCAATGTCCACGGGATCGTCAATGACATTCCCGGCCACCTCAAGTGTGGTGATCGGTGACCGGGTGTACTTTTTGTTTAGTACATTTATGGTGGACTAGACCTGACTTAGTGGGGTGGAGCGATTCACCGTGGACACAAAACTATGCCAGTTATTCCGTTTTGCCGCTTTAATTGTCCTCCTTGCCTCAGCCTTAGCTGCTTTGTAGGGAATAAAGTTTGATACTGTTGGCTGTTTCTCAAAAACCCTGTATCTCCTACTGCGCTTTGTGAGTGCTTGTCGGCAATCTGGTGTCCACCACGAAACTCTACGCTTGTTTGGAATTGTAGATGTCTTGGGAATCGCAGCCTCAGCTGTGTGTATAATGGAAGTCTGTAGGTGTGCAACTTTCTCATCAATGTTATCTCCCGATATATCTAGAATGGCGACCCTTTAGTACCCCCAATCTCCTTTCTTAAAGTTAAATTTAGATGGTGGAGGAGGCCGAGAATCGTCGTGTGTATAAGAAAGAAAGATTGTAAAATGATCGCTACCCATCGAGTCGTCATACGGGTCCCAAGAGATGTTAGTGTGTATATCGGGAGATGACGAGGACAGACCTATACATGACATGTTGCCAGTGCGGTCATCTACACAAGTCGCTCTACCATTGTTTAGAAGACAGAGGTTTGTCTGTAATATTAGGTCGGCTACTTGCTCCCCTCTACCATCACTCCTCAAGCTTCCCCACTGACAGTGATGGGCATTAAAATCCCCTAAGATTAATTTTCGACCCGAAAGTTGATTAGTTAGGGAAGTGAAAGCATCACCATCAATGGGACCATGGAGAGGACAGTAGATAGAACAAATAGACAGATACGTGTTATTAAATTTTACTCTGCACGCGACAGCTTCCAAAGTAGAATTTAGAACTTCTGTTTGTGGGTGTGATTTGTGTATGTATATGGCAACTCCGTGACCATCATATCTTCTATACAAATGGTAGTGTTTGAACTATGGAGGATCAAGGTGATCCACCAAGCGCATCTCCTGTAAACAAACAACGTCTGGCCTGTGCATAGATAGCAAAATTGCTATATTGTGGAATTTATTCCCAAGAGTCCTACAATTCCATTGTAACACAGTGAATTTGGCGGTTTAAGATTTATGAGCGGGGCCAGTGTGCTTAGCTTTTTCATGCCACCCACCACCAGGCGAGTGGCTACCGGGGGACCTATCCCAGTGCTTAATAACGGAAACCTCCATATGTTGCTCATCAATAACTAAGCTCCCAGAGCCCCCTGAGGAAGAGCTAACTCTTCTCTCCCTCGCTGCACAAGGAGCAGGAAGGACATGAGGACGTGGCTGTTTCGTAAGGGTGGTCATATTACTCTTACTAGTGTTGTCAGACTTCTGTTCAGGCTTTACTGACTGAGAGGCAGCAGCAGCCTGAGAGTAGCAAGGTGCAACAGGGGTGTCAGTTTGAGAGGTGGATTGGAAAGGAGGCTCAGATGGAGAGGTAGAGTGTGTGTCAAGAGGAACATGTTCAGGGTCAGTCTGTTTCAACAGAACACATCACTGGACTGGACATTACCGCCGAAGCATAGGACCTATTCGGCGTGGGAGTTGCATGCAACCCCCTTGTCTTGCCTCCTACTGCCTCCCGTCTCGTTGCCTCCCTCTCCCTCCCCCTTTCTGTTTCCTCCCTTCTCCCTTACTCTGGTGGATGAGCGCTGCGCCCTCTATGAGCTATGTTTGGAAACATATGCCTGACAGGGAATGTCGGCGAACTTTTGCTCTTGTGTGTACGAAGGAAAATGTCTGAAAGGGGAACTGCTTGGGACAGCGGAGTGCCGGGAGAAGAGCTGTCATGCCTGAGTAGTGAGAATATGTCTTGACATAATTTTGCTGAGGTCTCCGTTTACAGGGTGTGGCATCAGGCAACAGTTGCAGGTTTGTTTAGCCCATTTCTGGTTGACACATAAATTTACCTCCTCCCCAGCTTGTCGGCTGTTGGTCAAGATGCAAATTTACATTCTCCCCAGTTTGCCCAGGTTGGTTAAGAGGTAAATTTACGTTCTCCTGGTGCGTCCAGTGTTGGACAAGATGTAAATTTTCCTCAGTAAATATTTGCAAATTTTTTTATAACATGCAGACGAAAGTACCATGTTTGAAATTCTTAGGCAGCAGGTCACCTTTTTAGGGCGTAAATGCACGCTCCAAATGCCTCTACTTCCTGCCACTCATCCCCACCTATGACTCTCTCTCTCTCTCTCTATCTCATCAAAACAGCCTGATTTAAGAAAACCTAACACTCTTTAATAAAAACAAGGTTCTCACATCCCAACGCCACTTCACTTTCTTTAACTAAGGGCACTTTGACAATAACATGATTATAAATATCAGTTTACTTACCTTACTGCCTGTTGAAGTAGCATAAGATGGCAGTTCAACACCAGTAGTCTGTTATTTTCATGGGTCATCTTTACATGTTCTCTGTGGCTCATTTACCTTAATTCTGCCCAGATTATCGACACTTTGCAACATAACTTATACAGCCCAGTGGCAGAAAATGACAATGTTACGTCTCCATGTCCTTTCCATAGCAATACTTCGTGACTAGCAACATATTCCAGTGTTA